>NC_141859.1:12602880-12861571 GCF_024713525.1 Acromyrmex echinatior
CAATCATGGGAAACGTCGTTACTCGATCTAACATCTCTGTCAAAAGTTACAGTGTTGCCAGATCTTTCCGTCGAATATGGCCAACCCTGTATATGCATCAATAATTTACTAAATAAAATGTATGTAAAAGACAGAACAGTGTAATTAAAATAATTATCTTTATTTGTATTCATATGTAAATAATATGGTATGTTTCTTGTTTAGGAAGAAATTATTTCAACAAAATTGAAATAACTAATATCATATTTATTTTATTATTTTTCCTCTCAAAAGAAAAAACTTTGACCAGGGCACGTTTATTGATATGGGCCTGAGTAAGTCGATAATTCAGATCATTTCTGTGGTTCAGCGACGCACTTTTCATGACAGCGCCGCTTGTCGGAATATCGTGGAACTAAAATACTGCTCAGTTTCATGGCTACACGTCAATTTCACTCGTAATATACAAACGAAATTTTTGTATACACCTTTCTCTTATACTAAAACTCCTATCGCGTTTCTAAAAGCATAGGATTGTTCATTTAGGTTTTCCGCAATTCGCCAGCTACTTTTCATGAACGTGCAAGATCTGAAACTCTTATATGCAACACATATTGTGATGTGTTGACTACAGAAGCCGATAACAAAACTGTAAGTCTTTAATTTTCTTTCGTTTTTCGTATTCAAATGTAGTTGGCGACTTGCGTTGTTGTCGATACTTTAATTGTGGAGAAGGATTTTTCAATCCATAAACACAGTTACGAGAAAGGCGTTTTTAAAATTTAATGATAAAACAGGACACTCCAGCATCCCCTTAATCTTGCAGACTCTGTTCGTGTGGATGTCGGCTAGCTTTCGATCAGTGAGGAGATAGTTAACTGAAAGCAAATCGTTTAGTAAAGATTCGCGCACAAAATGATACCTGTCAATGTGTTTGCTTTGCGCATGATATATGAGGTTCTCAGTCAACTTGTTTGCGCTCTGGTTGTCATTGAAGATCGGAATAAGATCAGGCACGTTTATTCCGAGTTTATTGAGGAATCCCCGAATGTATAGCTTTTTTTAATCCAAGAGTCTTATATACTCTAATTCGTGATGACAATGCAATATTTCGTTGCTTCCTTGAGCCAAGTATCCAAATAAAACAAGTGTCGGTATGGGATTTCCGGTCTATTATAGAATGCGTCACCAAAATCCGGACAAATCGAACAATTTCTTTAAACAAAATGTTTATAATGAAAAATTAAATATTACAAAAAGTCCTTCTACATAGGGGGATTCCTGTAGAGCACAATTATTCGATATCCCCCATTAACTTGAATGTCGGTCTCTATTTTCGGTCTGAAGCGTTCGCACACATGCTGTAATGTAGCGCTGTGCTTCATGTTGACGAATGCTGCTTCAATAATGGTCCTTAATCATATTGGGATGTCGAGACTTGTTTGTGATCCTTTCAATTATGCTCCATATGTAGTAACCCAAGGGACTTAAATCTGGGCTGTTGGGAGGCCAGAATGGGAGCTGAGGCGAGCAACTCGGCTTGTCCCGACAATCTCAGAGAGTATCTGTCATATCTTTAATGTGTACGATTTGTATCGAAAGTCCTCCTCGGCAATTTGATGCATTGTTGGCTCGCTTACACCAACAATCGATGCTAATTTTCGCAATGATTGTTCTGGGTCATCCGAAAACAGCGCTTGAGCCCTTTCAACGACTGTGAGAGTCCTCGCGGTGCGTTCTTTCGAGTAACTCTTCCTCGCTGGCATACTGGAACCTTCGTTGGACTGTTCTAAAGCCGTATATTTTGCTACAACGTCATAAACGGTTGATCTCAAGTATCCAAAAAAATCAAATTATTTCCGTTGCTGAGCGCCTCCCGTGAATGATTGCAACTTTTTAATTATACTCCGCACTTGGTTTGAACATCGCGGTCATTTTGAGAATATGATGTTTATTAGAAGCATTAGGCTTTCTTGAATGCCAACAATCTCTGATGGAAACACAATATAGCGAAAAATTTAAATTAAAATTTATCCGGATTTTGGTGACGCACCCTGTAGATTTCCTCCCCAATTAGTGTCCATGAAACCAGAAGGGATATGTCATAAAATAAATCAACGTCTGATGTGCCCTCCGTGGTATCTTAATAAGCGTTTCGCTGACACTCAGGGCATAGCAATTATTGAATTGGCCTAATAACTATAAGTAAAGTTGATGTCGAATTGAATTGGCAACGGCCAAGTAGTTGAGAGCGTTTATTAGCTCTGTATGGTTTATTAACTTCGACGTCGTTCTTTCGGTTTGTTTAACCCTTTGAAGCACACATTTTTACGTAGGATTGAGTTGAAATTTGTTATCTGGGGGTTTTCGGGGTTGCTGATTACGAATCTGTCAGATTTTCAAAATTCTAAATGGCTGATTTAAAATGGCGGAACAATTTGAAGAAATGATTTGATCAGGATAAAATCAGGTACTAGGAGATTTTCGAAGTCGCTGATTACGAATCTGAACTCAGATTTTCGAAATTCAAAATGGCGGATCCAAAATGGCGGATCGATTTGCAAAAAGTGATCTTGATGAAACTAGATTTTAAGTCGCTGGTTGCAATTCTAGAATTTGCAATTTCTGATCCAGATTTGTAATCAATGATTTTAAAAACTGACGAGTACCTATTTTCCGTTCATATCAAATCACTTTTCGCAACTTGGTCCGCCATATTCAGATTCGTCGATCAGATTCGTAATCAGCGACCTCGAAAACTTCTTACCCGATTTCATGCTGATCAGATCACTTTTTGTAAATCGGTCCGCCATCTTGGATCCACCATTTTGAATTTCAAAAATCTGACGTCAGATTCCTAATCAGCAACCCCAAACCTTTGAATGATTAATAAATTTTAGCGTTTAGGAACTTTAAGAACTTTTGGAGATAATGAATTTTCTCCAGAAAAATTGTAATTTTTCGTTTATTTATATAAACATAATCACCAATGACCTCGAATTATTACACATCGATTCTTATTCTTGAATGTATAACTTATACCAAAATACAAAAAAGTTCAAAAATTGAGTGAAAACTATTTCAAGGAAAACTTACTCTGAAGAAGAAAATGGTTATGGAAAAGATGACATTTCACAATGCCACTATGTTGCAAAAGGTCAATTTAACATCTGGATCGAGAGGGATGTAGCGCAATCACACATGTCAAATTTTTTCAGCAATTCATTGATGTAACTTCTCTGACTTATATAAATATCGTCTTCATTTCGGTGAAATTCCAATCTCAGACAATGTTAGGTGTACAAAAAAGTTCTGAGCTTTTTTTTGTAAAATTCAATCTTTATTCAAAAACAAACGAAAAAATATTAATCAGCGAAATATTCTCCGTTTGCATCAACGACCTTTTGCCATATTTCGGGGAGCTTGCGAATTCCTTGACGATAGAAACTCACCGGCTTCGAAGCGATAAAGTCATCAATGCATTTTCGTATCTCTTCTAATCTCACGAAATGTGTATCAGCCAAATGATGCTGCAGCGACCGGAATAGGTAATAATCGGAAGACGCCATGTCTGGGCTATACGCCGCGTGCGGAAGAAGTTCCCAGCCTAACGCAAAGATATGATCCTGAGTCGCTTTCGCAACATGAGGTCGAGCATTGTCATGAAGCAAGATCACTTTACGACGTCCTTGGCCAGTAAATGGCTTCTTTTCTTCTAATGCATCGCTCAAATTGGTCAATTGTTGTTGGTAGCGGTCTGCCGTGACTGTTTCACCCGGTTGTAACAACTCGTAGTACAACACACCCTTCCAATCCCACCAGATACAGAGCAAAACCTTCTTGGCGTGGATATTGGGCTTTGGCGTCGATGTCGAAGGTTGACCAGGATCATGATTTTCTACGTTTAGGGTTATCATAAAGAATCCACTTTTCATCGCCTGTAATGATTTTGTGCAGAAAATCTTTTTTCCGGAACTTTGAAAGTAAAGTGAGTGCAGTGTCACGCCGTCGATTTTTGTTGTCTTCGGACAATTCATGCGGAACCCATCTGCGTTCCTTCTGAACCTTTCCCATCGTATGTAATCGTACGGAAATGGCTTGCTGCGTAACGCCAAGCTGTTCTGCAAGCTCCTTTTCAGTTTGCGCAGAGTTTATATCCAGCAGTGCTTGCAATTCGTCCGTTTCAACCTTTCAGGGCGTCCAGCACGCGATTCATCTTTAAGACTGAAATCTCCTTGCCGAAACTTTTGATACCGTCTTTTACATGTAGCATGACTTACAGCCTTCTCTCCATATGCAGCACAAATCATTGCAGTGGCTTCAGCAGCATTTTTCTTCAGATGAAACGCGAAGTGGATGGAAAATCGAATATGCTCTTTTGTTATTGCCATCGTGAACACTACTGATTTTTGAGATTATGTGCATCAAACGCCAAACCGTATGGCATTTTAGAAGGCCAAATGTTAACGCTTTAAAACCGCAAAAGGGCGGGAAGATATTATATATAAAATTTAAATTGTTATTTCGGTTGTATCAAATCTAAAGCTCAGAACTTTTTTGTACGCCTAATAGTTCGCCTAGATCCCTTAAATCGAAGTGTTGAGTTTCTGTTTAATTTTGTTAGTCAAATTATCGGAATCAAACGCGACGAAAATGTCGACATACGTAATCAAAAATTGGCTTCATTCCATTTGATTTTGTATACGTACGGATCGGAGATGAGCTCTGATCTCTTTGAATACCACATTGAGCTTCGTATTTCAGGCTCTACCAGCCTGTCTGAGTCCGTAGAAGACCTTCTTTAAAATGAAAACTCAGTTTTCCGGACTTTAACTCTTCTAGTATCTTCTTTGCCATGTGCTGTAAGCTGTGATCAATCTTTTTCTGACAGATGCGTTTCAATATCAGTTCCAGATGTCTTGGTGGTTCTATATACAGTTCTCCCTGGAATTCTCTGTTCAAATACGCCGTTGACATATCGAATTGGCGAATCTTCATATTCAGTTTAATAGCCGCAGCAACAATAATTCTTACTGAACTTAGTCTGGTTACACGGGAAAAAGTTTCCTTTTGAAATAAAACCCTTGCTTTTGTAAGAAATTGCTTTGCGCAATTAGACTGCTTCCCTCTTCAGGATTGATCCATCTGGATTTAATTTGTTTTATGAAGAAAAATACGATTACAATTTTGTTCTCGGGACGTCTCACGAGTTCCTAAGTATTGTTTTTAATGATGAATAATACCTCGTCCGTCATCACATCTAGCCATTCGCGCTTTGACATCGCTTTGATATTATCTAATTATATTTTGGATTATTTTTAAAAGTAAAAGTATGTAATGTATAAAACGTATGTAATGTATAAAACGTATGTAATGTATGAAACGTATAAATAAATATTGTTTTACTTTATTTGTATTTACAATAGTGTTACAAGTCTAAGTTCCCAGTAATCAAAAAAAATCAATCCATTAAAATGAATTGAAGAACTATATTTTCTAGTAAGTAAGAAAGGTGATTAGAAAATTAAAAAACGGAAAGGCAATGGAAATGAACGGTATGTGTGAAAGTATGAGGAATGCGTCTGGAGAATATGTAATGAAGTATGGGAAGGTGGAAGATGGTCAGAGGAATAGAAAGAGAGAGTGGTAGTGCCGGTAATGAAAAAAGGGCAGGGAGAAAATGTAAGGGACTATAGGGGGGAGTATCGATAATGCCGATATTATATAAGGTGCATATGGCGCCGTTGGCGGAAAAATTGAGAGAGGATGTGGAAGGGAAGATGTTGTCGGTTCCATCGAATCAAGCGGGCTTCAGGAAAGAGATGGGAACAGATAATATATGTGTTGAGTTTTTTAATAAATAAGCAATTAAGAAAAAAAGCGGGAAAACTAAAGCATTATTTGTAGATTTCAAAGCGGCGTTTGATTCGATGGATAGCGGAATACTGGTGGATCCTTTGAGACAGAGGGAGATAAGGGATGGGTTAATAGAAAGAATGGAAGAAATGTTGTGAGAAACAAAGAATATAATGAGAGTTGGGAGGCAATTAGCAAAAAATTGTTGGACGGTGAGGAAGATAAGGCAGGAGTGTCCGTTGAGTCTGTTGTTGTTTAATATACTGACGGCAGAAGACTGGAGGAAGAGATGGGAAAAGTTAAATGGGAGGGGGGGAGTGAAGCTAAGAGACAAGAAGGTATATGGTTTGGCTTATATAGATGATATGATTTTACTGGCAAAGGATGAAGGGGGCATGACGAGTATAATAGAGAAGTTAGAGGAGTATATTGAAAGTAAGGGATTGGAGCTAAATAGGGAGAAAACTAAAATAATGAGATTCAGGAAGGGAGAGGGACAATAAGGTGGACTGGAGATAAAAGAATAAAGTGATAGAAGAGGTAAACAAGTTTAAATATCTGGGATATATGTTGCAAAGGAATGAGGGGCAAGAGGAGCACGTAAAGGAAAGGATAGCGAAGGCGATGGCAGTGATGGAACAGATATGAAGGATTGGGAAAAAGAGATTTGGCAATGATTGGAAGAGAAGGATATAATTATTTGACGCATTGATATGGGCTACGTTGAGTTATGAAGTGAAAATCTGGGGCTGGAAAGAGAGGGAAGGGGTGGATGTTGCAGAATAGATATTTAAGATGGGTATTAGGAGTGGAGGAAAGATGCCAAGCTACATGATAAGGAAGGAAATACAAAGGGAAAAAGAAGGGCGGGAAAAAGGGCTTGGGCATTTGAAGAGAGATTGAAGAGGGGAGGAGGTAGTTTTTTGGTGCAGTTATGTTTGGAGGAGATAAGGGATAATGCAAGAAATAGAAGGAAGTATAAAGGTTGGGAGAAAGAAAAGGGACAAAATTTCGAGGGCAGGGGGCTGGAGTTGGAAAGCTGGCAAAGCCTGGAGATGGAGGGAGGATTTAAGTTCGAAGAGCTGGAAAAAAGATATAGGTAAATGCAGAAAGAGGAAAGATGGGAAAAGATAAAGAAAATGAAGTATAATAGATAGTATGGATAGATAAAGGAAGAGGGAATTACGACATATTTAAGGAAAGGATGGGGAGAGAGAAGATGTAGGAGGATAACTAGATTTAGATTAGGGAATGAGATAAAAGAAAGGAGATATTGGGAAAGAAAGGAGGAAAGAAAGTGTAGGCTATGTGGGAGTGGGGTGAAATCATGGGAGCATGTAAGGGAAGAGTATAGGAGTTAGAGTGTAGGGTATGAAGGAAGCTGGCAAGAGGTTGTAGATAGAATTTTGGAGGAAGAAGGAAAGGGTGAGGGATGGATGAGAGAGGTGGAAGAAGAAAGGAAGAAAGTGAAGGAGAGGGAGTTAAGGAATAAGGGCAGGGACGGTGAAGGATGGGGGAGACAGAGGAAAGAGAATAAGAGGGGATGAGGGAGGTTCTGCAGAGAGGATTGATGAGTTGTAGTTTTTGAGAATGGAAGAATGATATAAAGATATAGCGGAGGTCTAGGTATAGGGAGGGAGAGGGGGGAGGAGAGAGAGAGAGAGAGAGAGAGAGAGAGAGAGAGAGAGAGAGAGAGAGAGAGAGAGAGAGAGAGAGAGAGAGAGAGAGAGAGAGAGAGTCGTCACATCCAGTTACTGTATATTTATTCCGTAGCGAGCGGCCAAGGCGACTATTATTCTCATAGAGCCTATCCTAGCCAGGAGCGAAAGTCTGGTTGAAATGTATTCCCGAGTGCAAATCCTTGAGCTACCAAACGGGCTTTTTTTCTTTGGACGGATGAATCGTCAGGGTGATACTTGTTTCTCAAAATTATTCGATTTCCGATAATATCGGCGGTCTGTAGGCGTGGTACGATTTCCCACGTATTGTTTCGAATGATGGATTTTACTTCCGATGCCATTGCTTGCGTCCACTCCTCTGCACGCGGATCTGCTATTGCTTATTTTAGAGGAACTTCTGATAGAAAGGCGTAGTGTGTTCTTCCACGATATTAGCGGGCTGAGGAAGTTTGTGGAATAGTTTTCGTGGCCTTCCTCTTTGTCCGGTTCGGTTTATTTTGGGCTTTCCGGGGTTCTTTCTTTTCAGAGTTGTCAGCCTCTCGTCCGTCGATTCCTCATCCGTGACTTCTGGGGAATCCTCGTCTGATTTATCCGAATCGTGATCGGTTATTTTCGAGGTGCTGTTCTGTCATTTCTGAAGTTCTGCGTTCTCCTTCGAGGTGTTTAAGTCGATTTCCGTTTCATGAGATTTTATTCTCCTCTTCTGAATGGATTTCTGGAATGAGTGTTCCGTTTCCTTTCGATCCTTTTTCCTCGTTTTCCAGAAACTTAATGTCTGATATTTCGACTCTTTGCTCCTTAGGTAACCATATTCGATAATTCTTGGATTGTTCCGAGTATTCTAGGAAAATACCTTCCTTGCTGCGTGATGCAAGTTTGCCTTTGGTGGGATCTGAATTAAGAGGAATTTAGAGGACTCTGGAATCAAAGTCTCGGAGATGCTTCGCGACTTGTTGCCAGTCCAGACCTCGTGGCGTATCATACCGTCGAGACTCCTCTATTTCTAAGATAGTTCGCGGTATTCACCGCTTCTGCCCAAAAGCTTAGAGGTAGATTGACCCGATTAAGCCAAAAGACATCTAAAATAATGCGATTTCTTCGTTCTGCTACGCCATTTTGTTCGGGATTACGTGAGATGGACAACCTTCTAGTGATGCCATGCTCCTTCAGATATTTGTCAAAGTCTTCGCTCGTATATTCGCCTCTGTTATCAGACTGCAGACATTTTACTTTTCTTCCTTTTTTATTCTCGAGTTGCTTAAACTCCTTAAAATGCTCGAATATTTCATGTTTAGATTTTTAGAAGCGAATCTCGCACCATCTTGAGCTATCGTCGATAAAAGTCACGAAGTATTTCGCCTTGCCATTAGATTCGGTTCTGATCGGGCCACATACGTCGGAGTGTATAACATCTAGCTCCATTTTCCGATTCGATTCCTTTGAAAAGGATGTCCTTGTCATTTTTCTTTGGCATTTTTTGAATGCAAATATTGCATTGTGTGCTTGAGCGTTTTCCGATCTTGATTCCGGATATAGTTCCGCTACGTTCGGCGTCCAGAAAGTCCTTAAAGTTAACGTGTCCGAATAGAATGCCATAACATGAATGTTCCTTGTATTGGGGGAGGTTGATTCGGTATCTGTAGCGGTTTTGCAATGTTCGCATGAATTTTCGCGCATATATAATAATAAAGATTATCGACTCGATTTGCCGTTAATTTTATGTTTCCGTCGTCGTCGATTACTTTGGCGTTACTAAAAACTATTTAAAAATCGTTACCCGTAATCCGCGCTACCGACATGAAATTCATACAGAGATCCGGAACGTATAGAGTATTTTTCAGATAAATTTTTTTGTCCCTCATCGTGCATCTGTCGGAATGAAACCGTTCCTTTCGCCGCGATTTGTGTGGACGCGTCGTTTGCTAAATTTAATCGTCCGTGATTACCGTTTACGTATTCACGAACTCACTTAGTTCTCTGCACATGTGTGATTTCACACCGCTATCTAAGCAACTTCATGCGTTCGGTTCGTTCACACATAGCGTTCTGATCGCGCGATTCGTAATCGATATATAGACTGACGTCTTCCGCTTTCTTCATGGCGACTGTGCGATATTGCGTTCTTGCCTGCACTCTATGCTTTATATCCATACTTTCTGCAACGGTGATACTGGAACTTGAATTCTTCTTTGTTGTTGGATTTGTCACTTCTCGCCGTCTTTTTCCTTGGATTCCAACGTTTGTCTTTATTTATTAGTAAGGCGTTTTGCGTATCGACGCGTGCATCGTTCTTGGGGACGTCGCTTTCTTCGACGATCTTGATACGTAGCGCTTCCGTCGATGGCTCGTTGCATGATTCGATTGCGAAAATTTTCAAAGCTCGAGGATAGGCTGTATAACAGCATAATCGCTAGCAAATCTGAATTGATATCTACGTCCATCTTGCCGAGTTTGTCCACCGCGTCGAAGAACTTTCGAATATGTTTGCGGATGTTGTCGCTTTCTTCCATTCGTTGTAATGCGAGTTGTTTTAAGAGCGTCGTTTTCCGTGCCGGCCCTCTCGACTGATGCGCTCTAACTTTAACCAAAACTCACGTGAGGTCTCGCAGCCCTTAATTTGCTTCAGTTCCGACGAGCTTATCGATAAAATGATGTCTGATTTTGCCTTATTGTTATTCCTCACCCACGTATCGACTTCTGATTGAGAAGTGACGAGTGCGGGTTTCGGAATTTTCCCGCTAACATATATCCAAGCATCGTTTGTAATTATTAGCGCTTGTATTTGCAACTTCCATATTTCGAATCTTTGCTGAGAGTTTTGATTCTCATTGGAATTCATCGCGTGTCGAGATGCGTGAAGTAACCTCAAATGTTTACAAAGATACGTACACATTGCTTACTCACTCGTTCTTCTCGTAAGTCCTGGGCTCATAACTTAATAAGGTTTCCTAAATCGAAGGAACTGAATGATGAACGAAGCTGGATATGATAAAAAGAACATCGTTTATTGTAGGTATACAATACGTATTAGAGAGCTGACAAGGAGAAGGGCCACGGCCGCCCGGGGCTCGCTCCCTCTCTCTTTCGGCCTCCTCCTTCTGCGACAAAATCTGTCGCAGAAGGAGGAGAATGTCTTCCAGGCGCTCTCCCCACCGACTATCGCTCTAACGACAGCCGGCAGGGAGAGGTCGCCCTCTATTTCACGGATCAGGACACCGCGCTCGCCTGCCCAGGCCGGGCAAGCCTCAAGCGTATGTTGCACGGTGTTCCAGTCCCCGTCGCAATGGTGACAGCGCGCTATCGGCTCCTTTCCTATGCGACACAGGTACTCCCCAAAACATCCGTGTCTGATGAGCATCTGCGTCATGTGGAATGATAGTCCGCCCCATCCCCTGCCTACTCATTCTTCTAGGCAGGGGAAGATGGTCTCCACGGTCCGGACGCCCATGGTCGGCGGGTTATTCTCGAGAGTGGTACTCTCTAAAGACTCACCGACGGGCGTTCCCTCTCTGTCGGTCAATGATCCCCGGGGTTACGCTTCCCCCCCTCCCCCGAAGCCGAATGGCCTTCACCCTGGCGTAGGTCTCCGCCAGGGCGTCGGCCACATACTCGGCAGGAGGGATCCCCGCGAGGACCATGGCAGCCGCGTATGGCGTCCTATAGGCCCTACAGATCCTAAGGGCCAGCCGCCGTTGCACGCTGTGCAATCTACCTTGTATTGCGGCTGGCCAGCCCTCTCATCCCATACCGGGGCCCCGTAAAAGACCCTGGACAGGACGGCGTGCATATACGCCAGCCTGACCGATGCATTCGGACCGCGAAGGGGATAAGGCCGAGCAGAGCATCTGGCGGCCCGCGGGGCTAGCCTATCGAAATGCTCGACAAAGCCCCAGCGACCATCCAAGGTGAGGCCCAAATACTTGATGGTAAGTCCCACCGGGATGCGGACTTCATCCACCACAATATGTGCCCGAGGGGGCACCCCGCTCTTCCCATCATGGAAGAAAATGGCTTCCGTTTTAGCGGGGGCCACCCTTAGGCCTAACTCCCTTATGGAGCCGACCACGCACGCGACCACTGCGACGTTCGCCGCACACACGGCTCTTTCCCAGATCGACCACCAGCGTGTCGTCTGCATAGGAGACGACGTGACAGCCGAGGACCGCGCGGAGAACAGAGTCGTATGCGACGTTCCAGAGTAGGGGGCCCAGCACGGACCCTTGTGGAACGCCGCATGACGTGTCCCTCCGCTGCTGAAGTCCTTTGTTGTGGAACTCCAGCTGCCTATCCTGGAAGTAGTACTCTACGATGGCTACCAGGTAGGAGGGCAGGAGGTATTCTCTCATTGCCCTCACTACCTGGTCCCACGGCACACTGTTGAAGGCGTCGATGTCGAGAAACACCGCCAACGCCACCTCCCCGTCCGCGGTCATTCGCTCCGAGAGGGTACGGACTTGCCTAATGGCATCTACCGTGGATAACCCCTCGGAAGCCGCGGGGACAGGAGCTTAGGACCATTCCGAGAGCAGGCCGGACGATGCGGACGGTGACGATGCACTCCAACAATTTTCCCGCATCGTCCAGCAGGCATATAGGCCTGTACGCGGAGGGACTCTCCGCCGGCCTGCTCTCCTTGTGTAGAAGAACAAGCCGAGCCCTCTTCCACGACCAGGGAAAGCTTCCCTCTTTGAGGCAGCTCGTGTAGAGCTGCCTCAAACGTTCACCCATGATGGGGGTCGCGGCGAGCCAGCCCCTACCGTGAATGCCGTCGGGTCCGGGCGCCCGTGGCCTTCCCCTTAAGCGGGCGAAAGTCTTCCCCATCTCCTCCCCTGTGACGCTCAGTTCCTCCGTTCATCCAGACGGGGGACCAGCCCTTTCCGGGATGTCTCTTTCCCTGGTGGAAAAGAGGGCGGCCACCACATTCTCCAAGAACCGAGCGTCCAGGGTTTTCGGTATCGGGGGGGCCCACGGACGAAGCTTCTTCGTCACGATCTTATAGGGCCTCCGCCACGGGTCCCTGTCCAGGAAGGAGACGAGCTCCCGCCAGGCGTCGGCCTTCGCCTTTCTTATGGCCGCTCTAAGGACACTCCTTGCGTCTCGGAGCACCCCGGCGGCCGTTTCCTTCTTCTCTCCGCCGCCTGCGGCGTGTATACATCTTCCTGATAGCCACGGTGGCCCGACACGGTGGCACGCAGCTCGGCCAGCTCCTCGGCCCACCAGTAGGCTGCCCTCCTCGCCATTGGACGGCAGCGTTGCATCGACGCATCGCACGCGCGCGACATGGCGTCCCCGAGCCATTCAGCCTCCTCCTCCACCGTGTTGGCCGGGTTTCGTTCCGGCCAGGTAGAGGAGAGGAGGCACCTCGAGAGCACCGGGGTCCAGCTTTCGCCATCGTCGACCTGACGTGGGTAACTTCCGCGGCGGCCATCAAAATCAGGGGATGGCACGTGGACGCCGGCTCCCTGAGGGAGTTGTCGGATCACCGACTGATCCGAATGGAGCTGGTGTTCACCCCCGCGGAGGTGTCATGTAGACGCCGCCGACAAAAGATGAAACGTCGATGGGCCCCCATTCTACTAATGTGAACCTCTTCCTCGCCGATATGGGAATCAGTGTCGCGCGCGTACAGGCTGACCATCGCCACCCAGAGAATCCCCCGCCCAGTTGGGGTGACTCTCTAGAATTCAATAGGGGTCAGCGGCGATGGCCAGCTCTCCCCCCCACTCGGCGAGCACTGTATGAGCATGCTTTGTGCCCCGACCGAGTGGTTGAGGTTGATCTGGGCGAGGGCGCAGGACATTATTTGGTCCCTCGCTCCTCGCCCCCCCCCACCCGACATTCATCTTGTCGGTCTCATCGGCCATCGTGATTGTACCCGGCACGATGGCCATCTCGACGTCGACACTGCCGCCACCATCGCCGCCGCGAAGATCTGCCCCGCGACGGGGGGGGCCGCTGGGCTTCTGATCCCTCCCCTCTTCCCTTTCGTCTTTGGGGCGGCGCATCCGCCGCCGCCGATGCGATGCCCCGAGAGGCGGCCGAGTCCAAGGCACGCGGGACAATCGACCTTTACACGGCACTCTCGCGCCACATGACTGATGCCCCCGCACCGGTAACAACACCCGGAGCGGTCCACGGTGCTGATGCACCTCTACTGCACGTGCCCGGTTTCCAGGCATCTGTAGCACTGTAGGCTCCGGGCTGGCAATAGAGCCACCTTGCAACTCGACCACCCTACCCTGACACGGGAGGCGGCCAATAGTTTTTTGGCCGCCTCTATAGGACACCTCGCCCAGCATTCCAAACCGTTGGGGGCCCTACTGACATCCCCCACTCTGAATTCCCGCGACATAGGCCCCCGCGAGCTCTTCGGCCACCTCCATGGAGGTGGGCCCACTACCTCCTGGTACTTAGTTGGATCGACGCACGTCAGGGTGATTGCCGTCGAATTGGGCGGCCTGAGTTTCAGAAGGGGAGACCTCTTGTCGGAGGCTTTGGGGCCTCCGGCGGTGCTCCCCTTCTTCGTTCCTCCGCCCGTTTTTGCTCCGCTCCCGGTCTTGGTGGGAGCGGAGGCCCCGGGTTTTGCACTTTTAGGCGGCCGGGGCGGTGCCATCTCGGCTTTTCTCGCCTTGGTGGCTGCCCTTGAGACGACCTGTGTCCAAGTCGCCTCGTTGCCATTTTCCGCCGCGCGTGTTTCGTCCCCGGCTGGTTGGGAGACCTTAGTCGCGGGGGGCGACAAGTCCCTCCTCACAGCGGAAGGGGGCACGTTGGACGTGCTCCCCTTCGCCTTGGGGGCGACCTTTGCGGTGGCCCCCTCCTTCACCAGTTGAGCGGGAGGCTGGCCGCCCCGTTTGACGGGTGGTCGCTCCTTTCTCCTGGAGGATCCATTTTGGGACCGCGCCGTCATCGGGGCCACTCCTATCTCCCCCATGAGGCGAGGCAGGAGCCGCTCGAGGACCCGCTAGATCCTCCGGTTCTCGTCGTTTCGGAAGCGACGCCGTCGCGGAAACATCGGGCTACTACTTCTCAGCGGCTCCCCCGGCTTCGAAATACGTCCGAGCGGCCCGGAGGGGCGGAGACTGCGCACCCTGCCTCGGAATACGTCCGAGCGGCCGCACGGTCTCTCTACTCCGGGAGAAACGGGGGGCCCCGCGACGGACCGAGAGGTCCGCGCGGCCCCGTCCTCCCCTACGGACAAAGTCCGCACCTCCCGAGGCGGGAGGAGCCCCGGTGCAGTGAGTCGAAGCTCTCGGGGACCCCTCCCCCCCAGTGGCATGAGCCAGCCCGCAGCCGGGAGCACCCAGCATACGGGTCGACCCACCTTGCGGGAGCACCCGCTCGACACGTTCCACGCCCGAGAACCTGAGGAAATTACCCCACCCCCCAGGGGATTCCGGGCGCAGTGGAGGTCGATGCCCACACCCGCAGGGAATAATTCCCCCTAATGGTGCCGTGCCACCGGGCGATTGAAGTCAGGGCCGCTAACGACACATTGGGGACCCGTCCCGAAGGCGAGACCCCCAGGAGTTCCACTCTCGAAGAGAGAGAGACCCCCTTGGAGTGCCGGACCCGGCGTACAGACTCCTCCCGTCGCGGAGGAGTCTGTACAGGTTGCTCTTAGACTCCCACGAGCCGCGAAGCGACCCGGGGGAGCCCCCTCACCACGAGGTGGCAACCCACGAGGGGGAGTAGCACACACTGTTTGCATCTTTTTTTATCTTTTTTTAATTGTACAAATAACATCAAATGTTGCGGAGTTTAACTTCATCAGTATTAACCTTTCTTTACTTCTTTTTTAAATTAAAATGATAAGTTTGTATATAATTTAAAAAATCCCATATATCAAAACGACGGTTATCTATATATATCGTATCATTTAAACATACACGTATCATTTAAATTTTAGTATTTAAGTTTTATATGTTTTACAGTTGATACATATCATTCAAGTAAAATGTACACGGTGTTTGATAATTCTGCCGGCAACGCTCGTGGACAGATAGAGCAGACTAAATTGAGTCGAAAAGTTCTCTATCATTTTGCAACTTCCGTAATAGTTAACAAAATATTACTAAAAACTGCCAAAATATTAGTATTTAATAATTCTTTACTCAAATACTGTCAACTTTACAGAAAAACAGCAAGTGACAAAAATTGTTTATTTTTTGCTCATAAAGTTCTGAGAATTTTTTCAGAATTTTCTTATGTTGATGAAAATAGTTGCTAATAAGAAAATGCAGTATTAAAAAGTTGATAAAAAACTGAAAAAATTCTTAGAACTCTATGAAAAGAAAATGAACAATTTTTATCTCGCTGTATTTCTGTATAAAGTTGATAATAGTAAAAAATTATTGAAAACCAATATTCGGCGATTTTTAGTAATTATGTTGTTAACTATTGCGAAAATTGCAAAATGATAGAACCGTTGACTCAGTTTAATCTGCTCTATTTATCTACGAATGTTGTCAGCAGATTATCAAACATTGTATAGTCAATCATTTTATTTTTTCATGCTATCATTTTTTATTACTTATTTACATTAAGATATTTAAATTCAAATTCATTGTAATCTTTTTATTATATTTTACAAGTCTACTCAATGCAAAATGTGCGCGGAACGCAGTATATGGAAAAACTTTTATTTTAGTTAGGCTAATCGCGAATAAATAAATAAAAAATCTTAAATCGAATAATTTAAGATTTAAGATTTTTTATTTATTTATTCGCGATTAGCCTAACTAAAATAAAAGTTTTTCCATATACTGCGTTCCGCGCACATTTCCTCTTACTCTGGTCATTTTAAACTAACCTAAATAGTCAGCTTTAATAATTATCTAATATCTCACAGTTTACGTCTTTTTCTTACTTATCCTGATCAAATCGAAGTATTATATAAAATTTCGTTTCCATCCGATCTCCTTTTG
The DNA here is from genome assembly GCF_024713525.1 of Acromyrmex echinatior. NCBI lineage: Eukaryota > Metazoa > Arthropoda > Insecta > Hymenoptera > Formicidae > Acromyrmex > Acromyrmex echinatior. Next base: position 12,619,319 of record NC_141859.1, read on the forward strand.
CTATATATCGAAATTGAAATCGAATAAATCATTATCATCATCTAGTTTAGTTAACAAATGTAGTAATTACGTTTCCAATCGATTTGCTTTCGTTATGTATCAAGTCATAAACAGATAGAGAGTGATGATGAATGACAAATAAACCGCATAAATCGCTTTTTCATTATCATTTTCTAGCTTAATCTGTTTATTTAACAATTATCAGAGTATAATTTCGTTTCTATCCGATTTCCTTTTGTTATGTATTATTTTATAAATAGAGTTTAATAATGAATAAATTGCTTTATTATTATCATTTCCTAACATACTTCTCGAAAAATTCTCGACTATTTCCCAATTTTCACAATCAAAATATTAATTTCTAAAGCGCTGAATATCCGCCATCGATAGCTTGGTGTGTGGGGAGTGGGGACTGCCTGGCAAGTGCTCCGCACCTCGCACCCCGTCGCGAGCCTTTAAACATCACAATTATGAATGTGTAAGCATCCGAGCGCCTCTACCGTCATCTAATACTAACGGTACAACGATACATTTTTCCTCTGATCGATGACGTTAATAATAAATAAAATCAAATATTTCAGATTTTGCATCGCAATATCTCCGCTCGTAGGGCACGAAGAGAAAAAATAAAAGCACTTTCATTACATATTATGACCGGATGCAATCGATTGAGCACACTAGAATCTGATCAGTTCAGCCCTCATTGAGATCCAATAATCTCAAACTCTGGCAACTCATCGGATCGCGTAAAGTATTGTATCCACGGATAGCTTAGTAGCACATACGCATGTAGCTTAGCGATGAAACTTTATCAGTGTTTCCAGATATCATTTTTGTAGTACTATATAAAAATAGTTGAAATCTTTTTGGTAATATTTTAAAAAGATTGCAGATTCTTTTTGTAATATTTGATTACAAATTTGAATCTTTATATTTGATATTTGAATCTTTCAACAAGGTTTCATATGCAAGAATCGTAGCTATTTTGCTATTCCACAGCTGTTCCAGAAGTATTTCGCAATTTTTATGAAAAGTTTCACTTTTCAGTTGAAATATTTCTGAGATATTTTTGAAAACTTTCGGTGTATAGAGTATTTATTTTTAACATTATTTTTTTATTATTTTTAAAAAATTATTTTTCAACAATTTTTCAACAATTTTGTTAAATTATCAACAATATTTAGAAATATTTTATCAAATGCTTTTAAGTAATTAAAATTCAATTTTGAAATATAAAATTTCAATATTAAGGGCCTTGGCAGAAAGCTTAATTATAATTTTAATTTTCTGTTGGTAAGGTTGGGTTAAATATTACTCCACTAGTCAAAGGTTTTTGTTTAATTTAAAATATATAAAGTATAAACGTATAAAACTGTATTTTTATAAATATTATCTATAAATAAACAGAGAATAAAGTTTGATGTTACTATTTACTTCTTTCACTCATTTTGTACATTAATTAGATTAGAGAGAGAGGGGGGGGGAGAAGAGAAAGAGAAAAATATTATAATATGACTGGAATTAGAAAAATTAGCATGGAGTCGAATCGACCTTACCTTACTAGATACGTTTTAAAAGTCTACCTTGCTAACGAAGAGTTAAATAAACTTATATTTATAGTAAAGATTTATTTATGTAATTTAAATTAATATTAGTATATTATTTAAGTTAATTTCAATACAAGTTAGTATTATAAGTTAAATATGTTGAACTTGCATTGAAATTAATTTAAATGACATAATAAGTTAACTTAAATAGCATATAAATATTAATTTAAATTACATAAATAAATCTTTATTATAAATTGTTTATTTAATGTATGCATGTGTAGTGTCAAAAATAATATTATTAATAATATTACGATTAAAGTATTATTTATTCAGCTGAAACATGTACAATTTTATTATGTAAGATAAAGCATTTTTAAAACTAAATTACGCACCATTCACTGTATTAATTCCCAATTGTCCATTTGTTTATATTTTTTATTTGTTATTTCAGAAATTTTAATATTATTATCTTATAAATTCTTATATTACTGTTTAGTTTTGCATTTTTTAGTTTTGAAAAATATAAATATTACTATAACTTAATATTGAAACATTTTACTATTTCATATATTTCAAAATTAAATTTAATTACTTATAACAATTTAATAAAATATTGATAAATATTGTTGGTAATGAGCAATGAAAAATAATTTCAAAAAAATAATTACAATAAAACCAATAAGAAATAATATTATGAATAAGTAGCTTTATTACAATAGCTTTATTATAATTTTAATAAATAATGCTATTTGTAAAAATTTTATATTACATATTGATTTTAATGTGTAATATTAAATTTGATATCATGTAATGTTAATATTCCTACAGCACAGAAACTTGCAGTAATATTGCAGAAACGTTGCAATATTGTAGATTGCGTTGTAATATCGCTACAATATTGCAGGTATTAGGAATTGTAATATATACCTAATTTGTAATATATACCTAATTTGGAGACACTAGAGTATAGCACTAAGCTACGCGCAGCGATATGTATATATAATGAAAGTGTTTTTATTTTTTTTCTACGTGCTCTACGAGTGGAGATATTGCGACGCAAAATACGAATCTGAAATTTTTATTAAGAAAAAATTAAGAAACGTCATCGTCGTCGCCGCTACGGAGGAGGGAAAATGTCCTTTTGGAATTTTTGGCGCAAGAGGCAAATGTGGCGCTAGCAATGCATGATCACATCACACATGGTCAGCGAGCGTTGCAAGCGACGGTTCTGCACATTTTACACATTCTACATTCTACAAAGATTATAAGTTAAAGTTATTGACGTTATTGTTATTTTACGGTAACGCGATCGCGGAGGAGTTGAATGAGTGCAATTGTGGCTAAAGTTATATTATATAATATATAATATTGGATTCCGGATACCTCAAATATTGATAAAAATACTTTTAGTCGATGTATTTTTGCGTAATTAAATGTCTAGGTTATCCAAATAATATCGAGATTATCGTTGAGGAACTGTAAGCACATTTGTACGACACCCTTAATCGGGTTTAATAACAGTGATGAAAATATCTAATCGATGCATTTTGTATAAAAATAAGTTTTTTTTGTATAAAAATAAGTAAAAGTTTGACAAAAAAAAGTGTCGCTCTGCCTCATGAACTGTGATTAGTCATTGAAATCGATGATTATTAAAGTTAAAAAGTTGATCACACCAACGAAATATTGTGAAATATTACAAGTATACACTGCAGACACTGCAGTAAAATTTTCATTCCTCTGCTTTATTTAGATCTATCGGAAGAGCGGCTAACATTGGTTCCGCATCCGCAAATTCAATGGGACATGGGAAAATGAATTCCTTCGGATCAATTGCTGGATTCACACTGGATCCGACATGTATCGTACGATGCACTGCAACCAATCAGAAAACAGGATTTACTTCGTATCATCGACACGAAATAAAATTCTACTTTCTAATTGGTTGCAGAACATCGTACGATGCACGACAGATCCAGTGTGAATCCAGCAAATAGGAAAATGAATTCCTTTGGATCGGAAATCACATATACATACAGGGACATTGCCGATTGTGTTTTATGTACTCATTTTAATTTTGATTTGCATTTTCGCCTTTCTATATATATATACGATATTCATATTCTGATCATATTGATCTCCGTATTTATCTGGAGACTTAATTAATTACCTTTAGGATTATGTTTGGATTCTCACCCGAGTACTACTCAGGTATCACTCTATTTTTGTTATTACCGAATGTTAAATAAGAATGTCATAACACTCGGAAAACACTCAGGTGGGAATCCGAGCATGCTTCAGCATGTTGATTAAGGCTCTGCGCATAATAGAAGGAATAAGGAATTAGGAATAAACGATTTCAACCTATCTGAAACCGTGTATTCCGATGTATCCAATTTCTGATAGGAAATTGAATAAGAGATAGTTTTCTCCGTTTAAATCAACTTAACGAGATTAGTTCTTATGAGTATATGTTGTACATGTACAGCTGGTCACAGAAAGGTGGCAACACTTTTTCTTCAATGAGTTTCGAAACGCAGCTTGCTCTTTGAGTGATTGGTTCTTACTCATGGATCTATAAATAAGAACCAATCGCTCGGTGAGTAAGCTGCATTCCGAAACCTATCGAAAAAAAAATGTTGCAACCTTTCTGTGACCGGCTCTACACGCAAGCAATCTGCAAAAGAAATAAGGTCGCAGACTTTTGCATGATGCATAGAGCATCAGCGAATCAATTAATCAGAATCTTTCCTTTCCTTCCATTCCATGGAAAGAAGAACTGTTTTTACATGAAAAATTTTTCTATTTAAATTAAATTTTTTCGTTTTATACGGTTAACTCTTTAATTCTTTGTGATAACACTTAAATTGAGCAAGGTAACGCAATTTTGTGATAATATAATAATTTAATATAATATTTTGAAGGAGATTTAAATAACTACTACTCCAGTTGGAAGAGAAAAAGACGAATTTAAACCATTTGGATTTGAATAGGAAGATCCTTCAATAAGATATACTTGTATACGTATATTTAAATTTCATTTCATAAAAATTAAAGATAGTACCATTTGGATTAAATAAATAAGAATAAAGAAAGTATCACTTGGGTTTTACTTTTGATTTCGATAGTAGAATTTAACTTGGCGCCACAGTTGTTGATATCAATTCTTTTATACAAATGATACATATCATTATGTTACGTACAAACCCTTAGAGATTCGGTGAAGGAGATAATGAGAGAAATAGAGAGGGTATGGAAGGACGGCTAGATTCAATCTCACAGATATAGCCTGTCTCTAAATAGCCGATCCCAGTCGATCGGCTCGGGATCCAATTGAGAAGTTGGAAGCTGATTTAAAAGAGGAGTGAGAGGAAATCCTTCTTCGAGAGAAGAAGGGAGAGGGAATCGTTCCTCGAGAGGAGGAGGGGAATAATTTAAGATTTCTCGGATGGCGGGATCGATGACAGGGGGAGAGGTGAGGTCTAACCGTTGTGTCTGATTTGATACTGGCGAATAGAAGAGGACCTCAAGAAAGCGATCGCCGGTTAGTTGTGGTGGCACAGTTGTGGCTTGGCCATGCGGACGATACGAGTTTTCGCGGAGCTTGTCCGATCCCTCTTTTCAGTTCTGTTAGACCGTTATCAGATGGCTCCGTTCAAGTCTCGCAGAAGCTGACCATGCCAATCATAATTGCAGCAGAAGAAAAGAATTGTGGTATCTGTAGGATGTAACAGCCTTAGACAAATGTTAAGGTGTGAGAATGCAAAAAAAAAGATATCGATTCTTTTCTTTCGACAACTTAATGGGTTTGACTGATAACGTCGGATCCACATTTAAGTGCTATTTCTTACCTGTTTGGTTTATTAGAGAAGCAGGAAAGAATAGGACGTTTCTAAAATTCGCCTCTTCAGTTCTTTCGTCTTTCCATTTTACAAGTAAATGTCAATATCCTGGTATACATATATGCGTATTATATATAAAGAGGATTAGCATTTTGATATCCGTCAGTAAGTTTGTAACTGTCATTAAGAAGTAGAGAAGAAAGATAGGGTTCTTTTCGGAATTATTTCGTGCTCCTTGTTATGCCTACTTACAATGCATATAAATATCTATACTAAGGTGCTCATTGAAGGATACTCTTGCGCATACAATTTACGCTAAGATTTGCCAATTTTTGCTGGAAAATTTGTTTAACTCTATACATATATGTATATATGTATATTTTAATGTGAAATATATATTATTTTTTCCCTTTTTTTTCCTTTAGTATTGGTAAGTGAATGTTGGAATATTTAATAGAATGACTACCTGAAAGTCATCAACCCTCCCCCCCCCAAAAAAAGATTTATTGCATCGATCCGTGCAATGATCAAAGGTACTCCCCATCTCCGGTCTAAAGTGTCTTATCGGTGTGCCGAAATCTTTTGATGCGGCTTCAATACTTATTCCTCCGCGGCTTGACATTTATTGTCGTTTTACCGCAGGTCGAACAGTTTTTGCAGTCGTCCACAGACTCTATGGACGAGGCAAGGGCCGTGTAGCATCCTTTATTTGAGATTTCTGCGTGGCCGCAGATTTTTATCGAGATGCTTTAGCAGACAGTGTCCTTTCAGTGATATAACTTCCATTTAATTGAAGTATAAAAATCTTTATATGATCTATTAACGAGATATTAACGTTTAAAAATAACGCACGTTCTCCTGACCTATTATTGCCGAAAGTACGGCCACCGAACGCGCAGGCCGCGAGGAGCAGGGCTTAGCGAGCCTCTAAGCTCGAACGGCGTGGCGCGCCTGGCCATTCTCGCTCCTCGTGACCCGCGCGCCGTGCGCTCGGTCGGCTGTACTTTCGACAATAATAAGTTGGGCGCACGCGTGTATTCGGCTATCTTTAAACATTAATCTCGTTAATTATTGCGAACATTGCTTGCAAAATGGTACAGGACTTTTCTATTCAGTTTAGTCCACTCTACCTGTTCGGGACGAGTGGGGCCGTATATTCATACCATCCTGTATATATATATATATATATATATATATATATATATATATATATATATATATAATATTTTTATATATATATATGTATATAAAAATATATATTTATATATATATGCATATAAAACCTTTATAATATATATATATATATATATAATATATATTTATCACGTATGAAAAGAAGAACATAAAAAAACCACCGCACAAGTTATAGTTTGTGATATTTAATTATCATTACATTAATAAAAACATTAGACGTTTCGGTCACAATCAGGCCATATATATATTTATCACTATTTTTTTAATTATTATTTATTTTATTATTATTTATTTCTTCTAATTTTTTTGTTATTATTTTTCTCTTTTTGTATGTGTGTGTGCGTGCGCGCGCGCGCGCGTGTGTGTGTGTGTGTGTGTATATTATATATACATATATATATTTTTATTCTTATTATTATATAGAAGGGTTCGTGCCCGCTCTCAACTTATCACTATGTTGGACGTAACCTAAAGTAATCAATGTTTCCTTTAAATCGATTTAATGATATTCGCGAGCATCACCTCCGCTACGGATTTCTAGCTTAATTAGCGCGGCTTCATTTTTTATAATTCCCAAAATGGACATCCGTCCCTCTTGTTGATTTATGAGGAATCTGGTCAGGTCCCTTGCCTTTCTTGGCCAAGAGCCGGAGAAGGAAGCGGTGTGAGCCAATCCACAGGGAATCTCTTGCTATTTTAGCTGGCAAAATCTGTCTTCCAGAAGGTGCACCTCAAATAGATGGCGTTCCACGTTATGGCCCCAGTCTCGTAGAGAAATCGCGACCGTTTCGTCTTCGTTGACGTCTGTTAATTCCGTGTTGCTATCCTCGGTTTTCACGAATGGCTACTTCTCTGACGATGGCGCAACATGTGTCCCTTTCATGTCATCCTCCGGGTTAGTTCCTCAAGCAAGTCCTGAAAGTCTTCGCTGCCGGTCTTCAATTGGACCCAGAACATAGGTGAGTCCACTTTTACGACTTTCACTGCCATCGAACTTCGCGCCAATAGTTTGGTATTAAAGCATTCGATTTCTATACCATCTATAAGAAAGTTCCCGTAGTATTTAAAATGCCCGCATAGCACCGCATGCTATCTTAATTATCCATATGTAAATATGAATTATATATATGTAAATATGAATTTTATTTATTTATTTATTTATTTAAATATTTATACATATAAATAAATAAGTCCTCCATTTATTACGGTTGAGTAACCCTGTATGCCTCTTGCCATGGTATTGAGGATTGCAGGTCGCTCCGCGGGGAACATTATGTGAGCCTTGAGTTCTTCCAAATCACTTTGTGAATATATTCCATTGGTCGCTAGTGCTCCTGGACTGATGCATTTCCATGACGGTTTAGTTGAAGGCTTCATAATGGTGGGTGGTAATGTCTCCGGTTTAGGCATAATTTTATACTATGAGTCTCCCAAAAGAATAGATGCAAAAGAATTACAGGAATCTGAGTTCCGTGACGTGTTAATACATGCGTTTGCGGGGTTAGAAAATATATCTCGTTTCCTCGTATTACTGGAAGCTGCTCGTAACATTCTGTGGTTCGAGCTAATTTTACTTCGCTCGGTACACATTTTATCATGTGAATTACTTCTGCCAAAAGTGCCAAAATATATCCAGATCCTTTTATAAAATGATACGCGAAAACGTCAGGTGATTTAGCGGCTTTGAATGACGCATTCTGCATCATACGATATTCAAGTTGACATTATTGCAATAATATAGTATATTTCTGTATAGTTGATTAATTTGAATGCGAACATGTCTTTCTACATATACGAATTTTGAATTTACGTATGTGAAGATATTGATATTTACTGCTACAAAGCCAGAGCTTTTAAAAACTTGAGCACCAAACGTCGTTTGGAAAACGTATTATTAATTTTGGATGTTCGGTTCTGGTAAGTCCATAGGTCCATATGTCCACAGGTGGTATATGTTCCAGTGCTAGTTAAAGACAGAATATTGATCGTGGTTATTGAGTAGACTGTTTGAGATCGCTCATTGGTAGCGTCAAGTTTTATTAGCGTATCCATTGTATAGTACGCCATAATCGGTACCTCTGCAATGATCGACAGGTACGGGATTCCAAAAGATATTCCCTCCCTCTATGTCAGTGCAATGAGTGAAACTTAGTTCACAGGTTACTCCTGACCTGAGGTGTATACGGTTTGTGTTTATCCGAACGTCAGTAATGTAATCTTGTAAGGTAATTTTGAGGGTGCCTAATACAATAACATTTTCCCAATTTCCACAAGAATCGGAATAAGTACTGCCGGTACATGCGCCGTCATTGTCAACATACCCGGCCAAAATTATTGGACGTAATGCAGCCTGATTAGAAAGCACCCTGTGAGTTCCAGTTATTTCGAAGTTTCCATACGTATACATGCGTCGACATGCATCTAGAGATATATCGGCTATGTATGAGATTTGTCCGTTATATACGTCCATCGTATGTGAAAACATTCCGCTTCTTTTTACTGTACGATCTATTTCGATTTTACATTGTATTATTTTCACAGATTTAAAATCGTTGAGTTGAAGTACTTGTATATAGACTTTGCTAGAGTTTACATTCTGTGGGCGAATATCGCACTCTTCGATGTTTATTAATGATAATGTAGTTAAATTTCTCACATTAAACTAGTTCATAATAATTAAACAAATTTAATCGACATTTCAGATGATAGATTGTTGCATCAAAGAAATAACCGTCGTATTTATATTAATGTGGACTCAAAGAACTTACGGAATAATAGGATCTGAAATGTCGATTTGATTTGTTTAATTATTATAATCTGGTTTAATGTGAGAAATTCGCAAGCGGTTAGGGTGAACAATGCGACTATTTTTCTTTATCTTAATTTTAACATTATTTTTATTTAAAATTTCCAAGACTTCATGACGTCCAGTATATTGATCTTCACATTTTCCGGGTTTTGGTCCCTTTAATAAAAATACATGATCTCCAGATTTGAATTTTTGTGGATTAATTTTCTTGTCGTAATATTTTTTTATTTAACTTTAGCTTCTATGATGTTTTCACGAGCATTTGGTTGGATTGCATGGAGTTGTGTAACTAAATTTATTAGATAATCATCGTAATTAGCTAATTTGTTTTCAGAGTTTAAGAGCTCATTTGACGGTACTCTTGTTATTTGACCGAAACACTAATTCGTAGGGAGTATGTTTCATAGCCTCATGGACGCAAGTGTTGTAAAATTAAACATGGCTAAGCTGATCCATCTGTCCTATTGTTTTTGCTCGTTTGCGTATTGTTTCAAGTATTCTCCTAATGCGTGATGTGATCGTTCTAGGGATCCATTTGACTGAGGGAAACAATTGTACGGAATTTACGGATTCTGAATATTTTTGCTATTTTCTTCATTAATTCACTGATAAAATTTCTCCCTTGTTAATATAGCTTTAGGCGCTCCTAATACGCAAATAAATCTGTCGACAAAGGCTTCTGCTATTGTTTCTGATGTCTGATCCGGCAAAGGTATTCCCATGTAAAATTTAATTAACTGGTCTTGCAGGGTTAAGATATATTCATTCCTCTTTCAATTTTAGATAAATATCCTACGATATCCATGACTACTTTGTCAAAAGACGATTCTGATGTATCGGTGATTGTCATAAGTTGTTTGGTTTTTACTCGAACTAATTTTTTTTAACTGACATTGTAAACATTGTTGTATGTATCATTGAACATCGGACTTTAGATTTTCCAATGTATTTATGTTTTACTCTGTTATATGTCTTTGTGACACCTCGGTGTTCTCCCATAGGGCATTTCTTTGATATTCGTAGATCGAAATCTTTAGGTGGATATTTAACTATTAAATATTGCATAATTAATTTGGTTGTTGAATCCACAAAAACTAATTGCAAACTAATGCGGTTTTGATACTGCTCCATGGCACGTTGTTAATATAATCGGTTTTAACAATGCTAACAGTCTCTAATTTTAAGTTTTCAGTGATAAACGGTAAATTTATTACGGCGGAAATCTAGGTGAGAGTTATCGTTGGTCCCTCACGCTGATAGGCAAGGCTAAATAGTAGTGTTTTTTGTATTTTACGACTTTGGCTTTACCTAGAGCGAGATCTCCTAAGCGAGGGATCTCATTTCTTTCAAATAGATTTTGTGACCTGAGTCCAACGGTGTCGACAAAATATGCAACGTTATCCTTTTGCAAAAATAATAGCTCGCGAGACTCGAGAGTATTGTTTTTGATTATTTGGTCGTTAACAATAATAGCCTCCGTTTTTTCTTTTAATTTCTGGATTTTATGTCCTTCCTCAAATTCTTCTTTTTCTTGATTTTCCTCTTCATTGTCGCTTTTTGCATCGCCTTTTCCGTCCAATGAGTCATTTCTGTCTTTTATTCTTTTCGTTTCATTCTCTTGTTGTGGGAAATCTCTGGATAGCTTATCTTGCTGGGCGTCCCTATTTTTTGTTGTTTGGCTTCGAATTTGCATTTTATTATTTCGAGGAGTATTGCGCGTTGTAGCCTTTTCTATAGTTTGTAGCTATTGTGACTTTTCTGTCTCCTTTTGTGTAATAGATATTGAATTCGTACCCTCTTCAGGTGGATTATCGTCTCGTAATAAGTCTTCAAATGGTTCGTCATCAGTCGAATATAATTTAAAATCCTCGTCCTCCTCATCTGATTCCTTTAGCATTTTAGAAATTGTTTCTGCATCTTTTGAATTATTAAGGTTCAAAAGCTTGTGATGATTAATTATACTGCAGTTCGCTTCTTCAAGGTCTACCGGATTTTGTAATAATGTATTGGCATTTACATTAATTTTATCTGTTTTATATATCACATCGTAATCGTATTCAGCTAATTTTAATCTCCATTATAGTATTCGCATGTTGGCGTCCTATGCATTTTTAAACCAGAGAAGAGATTTTTGTGGTCCGTTACTTTACTTTAATTACTAAAGTAAATTTCTGTCCATATAGATATGGTCTAAAATGCTTGACACAATACACTATGGCTAAAGCTTCATAAATGTCGTATTTTATTTCATTTTCGTTAGAGTTCGCGAAGTATATGCTATCGATCTTTATTTATCTCTCCTTGTGATAGGATGCCTCCAATTGTGCTATTCCGGAAGCATCAGTAGTTAATATAAAAGATTTGGAAAAATCAGAATATTGTAAGACAAATTTTTCGCACAATTTCTGTTTTTATGTTTGGAAGGACTTTTCTATTGTTCATTCAAATTTAGTATCATTTTTTAACAAATTGCTGAGTTTGGTTAATTTATAGGTCGCATATTTATAGATAGATCATCCGTTGTAGATATTTGGTGTTGTAATATATTCGTTGCTGACAACTTTTCTCCAGAGATGTGAAATCTGTCCTGGCTGTCAGTTTATAAATTTCATTACATTTGTTTTTCCTGGAAACTCAAATGCTCCAAACGCAATAGTTCTGTAATTTCTGTGAGTTTATCCTTTCCGATTTTTTCCGATACAACTAAGCATTCGCGTGGAATATTTTTCGTAGGTTCGTTTTGACGTTCCTGTTCAGTTCTTTCCTTATGTTTTGACTTACATTTGCGTATGAATTTGTCTATCATTTCTTGAGATTGATTTTGTGTAGACACTAGAATTTTTGAAGATGATTTATTTCCCTTTGAATTATGAACATTTATATAAGGATTACATGATTGTATTCTTTCTAGAAGTTCGTCGATAGTAATATGAGAGGAATCACTTTGATGATTATCATTTTTTGCGGACATTCCAACCCTTGGTAATTTAATTTTTTTTTTAGAGTGGAGCTCTTTTCCTTTGGCTCTCTTTGACAGAATTACATTGCATAGCGAGATTTGGTTATTTACCTCCTTGCAATCGACAAGAGTAGAATTTAACAGGGAAGTATGGAAACTTTCTTCTGCGATTTTAGAATTATTTAATTCTTCAGCAGAAATTTGGTAACTTTCCTCTCCAAAATTTTCTGGATTGTTTAAATTTTCAGAAGAAATTTGGTAACTTCCCTGTCCAAAATTTTTTGAATTATTTAAATTTTCAGGAGAGGTTTGATAACTTCCCTCTCCAAAATTTTCTGAATTATTTAAATTTTCAGAAGAGATTTGATAACTTCCTTCTCCAAAATTTTCTGGATTACTTAAATTTTCAGAAGAGGTTTGGTAACTTCTCTCTCCAAAATTTTCTGGATATATATATATATATATTATTAGGTGTTGGAATTAATTCGTAGCGTTTTACAAGTGATGGGAAGTACTTTCATTAATGTATTTTTTAATGCTCATGTGAAATAAATAACATTCTTTCATTAAAAAACGCTACGAATTAATTCCAACACCTAATATTTAAATTTTTAGGAGAGGTTTTCTCTCTCCAAGGATTTTGGATTCTAGGATTTCGGGTTCAGAAGAGATATAGAAATTATAAAAGTAATAAGGCTCAATAAATTAAAATAAATAAAAAGACAATGGGCTACGAGCCTAAAACAATCATCATAAATTAACAAATTTGTATTAAATAGTTAAAAAATAAAATAAAACATGTCATGAATTTAAAAATATGAAATTTAATTTGACCGTCAAGTAAAAAACAACACAAACGTTTCGATCTCTGTTGGATCATTTTCAATGTGACGCAAAAATAACAATAGAAATGTTACATAGATAAAATATATAAAAATTAATTAAAAATTAATTCGCTCTCGGACAGTATCAGCTATAAATCTCGCTCCAAAATAAATTGAAAATTATACAAAAGTTGTAGTTGACAACAATGTGTTCCTCCGGATAGTGTATGTAGAATAAGGACGAACATGTTTCTTAGCAAGTACAAAATGTAATAATAAATTACGACAGGAATAAAAATAAAAATAATAAGAAAAGTAGAAATCGAGTCGCAAATAATAAAAAGGAAGGTACAAAACAAGTCGCAATAAAATTAAAATTAAAAGAAAAAGGCAAAAATTATTTTTGATATTATAAGACATAAGTCTGTGATATTATATGTACATAAGTTATTAATATCGATAGAGAAAGTGTAAAGTGTCGTCATTCATTATATATATATATATATATATATATTGAGTTTAGTACAGATAAGTTAAGAATAAATACCTTATTATGTGTGTCAAAATGATGTGTTATTGATTAGACAATGCGATGAGAATTGAAAATGATCATCTCTCTAGGAAGCTAAGAGATAAAGTAAAGTAGATATAGAAATATTCTCCTCGAATATTTCGAATAGAATTTTTTCTTGATTTTTTAATTCTTCTCAATTAATTTATTCTCATCAAATACCTCAAAATTTTCATTTATTTTTCTATTACTCTTGTCTCCTGTCATAACGACTATGCCTCCGTTCGTAATTCCGTCATTATTTGAACTGACATCGTTACTAAAGTCTTTGAAATGGATTTGGATATCCCTTGGAACTTTGTGCATTTGCAATTTTGTTTTGATTATCACGTATTTCAATGCTTGCGTTATCGTTGTTAAATAATTCATTCAGGGATTTGAGACGCAAGGTTGGTACTTGTATCTCAACTTCTTCATCTATATTTATACATATATTTTATTTACATAAAAATAGAAAACTTATACGTGTAATTACAATCGATTTTTGTGTAATGTGGTTGAGTAAGAAAATAAGTTACGGAGATGTGCGTGTATGTATGTATATATGAGAAAAGGAAAAAGTTATTGGGTATTGGAAGCGAGGAAAGTGGTGCAGGAGCACATCGGGATGAAGTTTGTATAAGACGGTGTAAGGGGTAGGATTACCTGGGACCTCCCAGAAGTATGCTGCACGCGTCCTGGGAGCCCCTCAGCTATGGCTTGGTAAGGACACCAGGAGGGGTTTTAGTGGGTGCAAGCCCCACATAATCCCGGGTTCTCCCCGGGAGGCCCGGGGTATGCGTCAGGCATTTCCCCTTCGTTATAAAAAAAAAAAAGGATTATCTAGGATGTAGATCATAATTATTCTATCCCCTTTGTTGAAGGGGGGACGAGTACAGTCTAAATAGCCGATCCCAGTCGATCGGTTCGGGATCCGATTGAGAAGGAGGAGTTGGGAAGTGATTTAAAAGAGGAGGGAGAGGAAATCCTTCTTCGAGAGAAGAAGAGAGAGGGAATCGTTCCTCGAGGAGGAGGGAAATAATTTAAGATTTTTCGGATGACGGGATCGATGATAGGGGGAGAGGTGAGGTCTAACGGTTGTGTCTGATCTGATACTGGCGAGAAGACCTCAAGAAAGCGGTCGTCAGTCAGTTGTGGCGGCACGATTGTAGTTTGGCCATCTGGACGGTTCCGCCTACTCTTCCGGACGTAAGGGGTTCGTCTCTGTTTTCTAACTGATGGCAGGGCGACTTACTGGTTAGCTGGCGGGTCCATGAGATCTCGGGTAGCGATCGATTGATAACGCTACTGTGGAAAATTATCCCATGCGTTTTATGATTTTTTAAGCGACGTGGCGTCTGTTTTCCTAAGATAAAATTGTTGGTCAGTCTGAGGGACGACAAGGCTTAGATTTTTACTATTGCGTGACTTCAATGCATTTATAATGTCTTTTGCAATCTTATCTTTTTTCAGGCCTGCATTAAGATTGTTATTCCTTCCGGGTTGATTGGCGTTTATGGGTTTTCGCGGAGCTTGTCTGGTCTCTCTTTTTAATTCTGTCCGTTATTAAAAGGTTCCCCTTGAGTCTCGCAGACGCCAACTATAGTCGTGATATGAAGCCGAAGAAAAGAATCGTGGCGTTTGTAAGACGTAACAATTAGATTAATATTCAATATTTATTTAACATGGTATAAAGAAATGGGATTTAATTTTGCGCCAGTTCTTAATATCAAATCTTTTATAGGTATATCATTAAAATTAATATTATTTATATAATTTAGTGTCCGAATTACATGGAATTTAACTTGGCGCCAATTATTGATATCAAATCTTTTTTACGAATAATACAATACATAAAATTTTGAGGAATTTTACTTGGCGCCATTTTTGTTGATATCAAATCTTTTATACAAATGATACATATCATTAGAGTTAAGTAAATACATAAAACAAGAGATATATATAAATAAGAAATAGTACCATTTGTGTTTTACCTTTTAATTTAATAGAGTTTAACTTCATTAGTTAAGATTGTAGCATCTGAGTTTTAATTTTTTATTCAATACATTAATTTTTTTTGAAGAGTAATAATTTTTGACATAGAATTAAATACATATTACAGTGCAAAATTTTACAAATTGTTACAGAGACATTAAAATATTTTAGCTTTTGAGTAATGGATTGTACATACGGAAACATATGTCAATGATTGTTAATTATTTTTATTAATTTTAGGAATTATAGTTATTACGAGTTTGATAGCGTCTTCTATGAATGTTACGAGTTCGATGGCAGTTGCCCCTTCTCTCATCCTTGTGCGCAGCGTCCTTTCGGTCTTTTGTTTTTCATTCTTCATATTGGTTGTTGTGATGCATGCACATACCGGGAAATTTGCTTTATGCTGGAAAGTTCCTGCTTTTGCTGGAAAGTTATAAGCAAAGTTGCATTTCACGGGATAGAGACGGTGAGTTCTTTTGCCGGTTGCTTGAACGTTTTGCAGATTCCTAGCCAGTATCCACGGGACGTCATTACGGGCATGCCGTAATTTCATGTATTTTTTGCGTTGAAAGATGTATGGTCTTTATTGTTTATTTTATCTTGAGTTCCGTTGATATAATCCATTTTTAGTTATTGTATTATTTCATTTTGTAAACTGTATTGTCAGTCGGATGTTGTTGTCAACAACGGCTGATAATATTTGTTTGTATTTGTAATATATTATTATTTCTTATACTACCATTATAAACCTACTTATGTTTTGTGAATTAGAGCCAAATCGAACTTATTATTCTCAGCAATTTAATTATCAGCTATTTAAGTTAATTAATTGGTTGCTTATTCGTAGCTATTATATTCATTCACTTTATAATTAATTATTCCTTATTAGTTTATTCGCGTCAGTCAAGACGTTTTCTTCAGACGTGATCAGTCCTTACATTCACAATTATTCGAAACGTTAAAACTATTTGATTTGATTCTTTGATATTAAATTTCATTTAGAAATAAGTATTCTTATTTGTTATTTCAGTAATTGAGTCCAGTTTCACTAATCGAATCTTGTTATATTGATATATATACAATTTCTTTCAATAGTTGAGTTCATGTTATTAATGTTTGTACGTGTTTATTACACTAAATGTATTGACTTTCTGTCACTCGTGTGAGTTGCGTTATTTCTTCTTGCCCAGCATAATTTCTGAATACGCGATATCGAATAATAGTGCTCGTTGAAACATTTCTGCAGTGCGACAAGATTTTTCAAACTTTATAATGAATTATTATAACTTTGAAATATTTGAATTAAAAAAATTTTTTGGATATTGCAAAGAAAATGAAATAGGATACGTAGAGTTTCTTATTATTTCCAGTTTACCAGTTAAAAATATGTACAAAATAGGCGTACCTGCATAAAGTGTAAAATATATATTTGCGAAAAAATGTATAATATATGTCCACATACATAAATTTAAAAAAAAATATATATATAATATATATATATATATACAGGGTGTCTCAGAAATAAGGTAGGAGCCGCATTGGGGGTGCAGAATAGGTCAAGGAGAATAAAAAATCCGCCGCCGCCACCGCCGCTGTTGAGTGAGGCACGATGGGCCGTGCTACGAATTCACACGGCGTGGCATCATCGCACACTGGCTTATATATTTTCTTTTTTAATTCGAAAACTACAGCGAATATCTCAAAATGGTATCAGACTTTTTTGTTCATCCATTTTATGTCCCCAATGCGACTCCTACCTTATTTCTAAGATACTCTGTATATATCTGCATATAAAATTTGCAGTTAAGTATAAAATATAATAATTATATTAAATTATACAATATATAAAATCCCATACAGATGTTTGTAGCAATATTGTTACAACGTTGCAACATTGCATATTGCAATGCAATGTTTCAGAAACATTGTTAAAATGTAGAAATGTAAAATGATTTTAATAATGTTGCAGCAATATTTAAAAAAAATTCTGCAAACAATAGATTTTATGCTTGTGTATATATATACATTTTATAATCAAGTCTAGTTTTATTAAGTATCAATCAATTTTTTTCTATACAAGCACGCAGTGATTTTAAATATAATACAACAAAGAGATTGTATATATAAAGTAGGAGAGCCAGGTGAGAATGCGTGAGCGAATAGAAAGAAACAGAAAATGAGATGGCTAGAGAGAATCAAGGGAAAGTGGAGTGGATTCAGCCGGAAGCCGCCATTTGTTAGAGGGAATACAAGATATGGTATAAGCGTAATAGAACATACGGTGCACACACTAGTATTGTATCGCACTAATATTGTGTGTATGTACATGCACACATACACATTGCGGAAGTTGAGCTATAAATGGCGGAACCAATCAGAAAAGAGAAACACTATCCGCTCCATTCTCCTTTGATTCTCTCTGGCGATCTCGTATTCTTTCCTTTTCCACTGTTTAATATTTCCATGTACAGGAGGCCCTATGCCTTGTATATTCTATATATACAACCTCTTTGAATACAAGAGTTGTATTACATGTAAAATTGCCAATTCTATTATTATTCTATTATTATTAATTATTATTATAATATTAAATTCGCATTATAATATATTATATAACGTAATATATAATTTTATGTTGAAATAGGATTTATTAAGTTTTCTTTATATATATATTTTTTAATCTGACGCAATTTACGTACGTTACGTATATAATAGTGTTTTACAAAATTTAGAAATATATATATATATATATATATATATATATATATAATACTACATATATGTATTATTACTTGTTCTAAAATATTTCCTTTTATATTGCGTGCAAAATTAGTTTAAAACTAAAAATTATTTATTTTAAAAAATACTTTAAAATAAGTATTTTATAATTAAAAAAATTTTTTAAACTAAAATACAAATCAAGTTATTAAGTTTAACTTATGATATTGATATATTCACTAACTGTAACTTTTAATATTAAAATTAAAAATTTTAATTTTGTATTTTAGTTTAAAAAATTTTTTTAATTATAGAAATACTTATTTTAAAGTATTTTTTAAAATAAATAATTTTTAGTTTTAAACTAATTTTGCACGCAATATAAAAGGAAATATTTTAATATTATTTATAAGGCACTCTAAAAATTAAAACGTACATTATTTAAATCATGAATAATCTATGAGATTTTATATAAATGTCAAACAATAAGAAAATAATATAAATTCGTAACTGCGTTATTAATAACACTGTATATATAGTACATATTTTATGTAATAGTATATTCTATATAATATGTATTAGAAAATAATATTCATTATTATAGTGATGCATTGTAATTATTTATATAATTATTTTTGCAATGTTTAGCACTTGTATATATGTCCCACAAATTGTTCATATATAATTGAAAAATATCAATTATTACACCATTACGTATTGTTAAATATATTATATTGTAATATTGCTGCAATATTGCATCGCAATATTTCTAAAAGAGGACATTTTATTGTTGCTGCAATGTTGCAACTTTGCAAAGAAATATTGCTGCAACATTGCAGCAATCATTTTGTGTTGTATGGGATTGTATGTAAAATTGTATAAAATTATATATAAAGTTATATATAATATAAAATATATATTGATTAGTTCTTTTTCGGTATTTTTTATTTATGTCTCAAATTATATTTTAAATTATATTCAGTAATAATAAAAGAGCTATTTTTAATAATAGTTGCAAATACGTTGCGCTGCAACATTATAACGAGATTACAGTGCAATCTTGTTGAACATTTTTATGATTCTCTGACATTGCAACAGCGTTGCAAATACATTGCGCAATCTATTTGCAATATTACAACATTACGATGAGATACATCTGTAACCATTTTGCAATCTTTCTATGCTCTAATAGAAAATATTAATGATATCATATAAGTTATATTAGCAGTCCTACAGCACAAAGTTGCACAAAAGTTGTAGCAACACCGCCGCAACATTGCAGCAATACTGTATGTTGCAGCAATATTGCTGAGATTTTGCTACAAATTCTGTGCTGTACTAATAATAATTTATTTTTGACTACATATACGTCACATGCAGTTTAGAAGTAAAGACCTTAGCAGAAAGATGACTTATAACACAGTATGACAAAAATCGATTTTTTTCCTCCCATGAAAAAATCAAAGAGAAACTTTCATTCTGAAAGTAGATATAAAAAAAATACCCATGTCTTGGCATTTTACCAGATCAAACGTTAACGTTAAGTATTATTAAAAAAAATGTCTTTTTATAATACTGTACAGCACAGTTTCCTCCTATAAAAAATTCAAAGAGATTCTAAAAGTAAATGTTAGGAAAGCATACCTGTGTCTCGATACTGACTTACTTCGATAGTGTCACAGTCTAAACAAAACGACATAAACAAGCAGCAATCACAAACTAGCTCATTCTCTGTTCTTGCTCAGTTCGAACAATCGCAACCGCGGATTTAATTGATGAAATTTCAACTATATTTAAAACGAAATTGAGAGTGAAGGAAATATTAAAATAAATAATGCAATAATGCAATGTCCAAATTGAATAATTATTGTTATGTGTGTGGATTGCACTTCTAAGCCATATGCGAAGTACAATAAAAAATATTGTGGTAGCATTTGAAGCCTATTTTCATGTGACGTATATACCGAATTTGTGGTACGTGCCAGAAGTTGTGTGCGATTATTGTTATTGTTGTTTGCTCGGATGGGAAAATAAATTCCATAAAATTAAATTCGTTGCATCGACAATTTGGCTATGACGTACCGAACACGTACCTGAATTATGCTATTTTTGCGCAACAAAATTGAAAACTTCTGGTTTCCGATACAGTATTCGTGAAAAAATTGATTACGCCGATATAGAATCCGCCGATTGAGAAACGCTTCAAAGGAAAAAAACATCAGATACATGCTTGGTGAATACTGTTCGTGATACAAAACCGGAATCATACAAACGGTAAATCAATCGACCAAGATTCTTATTATAATTATAATTGTATTATTATTATTATACCAAAATTTCAAAATATATGAAAAAATAATTCTCTGTTTTTTTTTGTATTCGGATTCATTGCATAATTTCTCATGTAAAAACATTAATTATTTATTTTAAAAAATTATTATATTTTGAAACAATTGTAAAAAGTCAATATGAAATAAATACGATAAATGGCTACATAAAAAACGTTAACGACTTGATCTGGTAAAACGCCGAGACACTGGTAATATTTTTTACATCTATTTTCAAAATCTTTTTGATTTTTTTACGGGAGGGAATGTGTGTTGTACTGTGTAATCTTAAGATGTCTTATGGCTTAAATCTTATATCTTTAGTAACGCACAAGAACTGCCTTATGTTTTAAGGGCACTTCATAAGACATAAGACTTAATTTATAAGACTGTCTTAAGATTAGTCAGCCTTTCTGTTACAGCTCTGACGTTGACGAACCTGACAGTCATGATGAATGAATATCTAGATATGACGATCAGAGGAAACTAATTTCAAACGAGAAGGCATCAAACACTTATTGCACATAACGTGAATTCTTAGGAAAATATTCTCCAAAGATAATCGATATTCATACTTTACTTTTATAGATAAATATAATACGCACATTTATTTATGAAATTCTATAGTATATACAAACTACATATGCATGCGAAATTGAGTCTTGTATTGTACACATAATCAATTATTTTTGGCCAAAATGCCTTTGAATCCATATTTGTCACAAAGATACAAAGATAACAAATTTTTCCAAAATCGATATTTTATCTAAATAGTTCTCGCACGTATGTACGCACACATGCACGCACCCACCATAAACAGACTGTTACCGTATAAGTAGCCATCCCTTTTTAATTCGTAAACTAACGGAGATAAACCTAATAAATATGGCCTTAAATTGAACAGCTCTAACTAAACTTTATTGTGAGTACTGAAAAAAATTATTTATGTTATAAAACGGAGAGATATATATAATTTTTGCACAATAAATAAAATATTTTGATATAATAAAAGCATCCGTTCTAACGAGTACAACAATGTATGATATAACCAAATTATTTTACAATTTATACAAGTTATTTTGGTTTAAAGTTTGGTGGACGGCTATTATCTTTTCAGTTTCAGCCTTGAGGTGTGGCCAATTTCCAACTCTTGCATTGACAATTGACATTTAAGGTGATTCTTTAGTAAATCGAGTTATCATTAAATATCTAATTTTTTTATACAGAGTGTACTATCTAATTTGATTATTTAAAATATCTCCATTGTTTTTAATTTAACGAGAAAATGTCAAAGGAAAAAGTTGTTTCATTCGAAGGGGCACACATTATCATGAACAAAAATTTTTCTCAAAGTCATATTTTTTGAAATTTTAAGGTCACCTTCACTTTTTTAAAATAAATTGTATGATTTTTTTTACATGATATGATTCCTTTAATTATTCTGCACATAAAAGTATTAAAATAGTGATATAAAAAACTAATAGTTTACGAGATATTTTATACTTTATTGTGGCACATATTGACATAAAATGTTAAATACCTCATAAACTATTAATTTTTTTATAATCGTATCTTAATACTTTTATGAATAGAATAATGAGATGAATAAAACTTGTGGAAAGAAAACACATAGTTACTTATTTAAAAAATTATCCATCATTTGCATAGGTACATTTTTTAAAAGCAACTATGTGTTTTCTTTACACCAGTTGATTCATCTCATTATTCTGTTCATAAAAGTATCAAGATACGATTATAAAAAAATTAATAGTTTACGAGGTATTTAACATTTTATGTCAATATGTGCCACAATAAAGTACAAAATATCTCGTAAACTATGGTTTTTTGATATCACTACATTAATACTTTTATATGCAGAATAATTAGAGGAATCATATTGTGTAAAAAATTATACAATTTAAAAAAATGGAGATGACTTTGAAATCTCAAAAATTTAACTTTTAGAAAACAAACAATTTTTTACTCGTCATAATATATGCCCCTTTGAATCGAATAACTTTCGCCTTATTTTCTCATACCATTAAAAACAATGGAGATATTTTAGGTAGTTAAGCTAAGGAGGAAACATCTTGTATAATGAAGTTGAAGTACCAAAATGGACGTGTGCAAAATTCTATCGGTAAGTTAATGATGAAATAAAAGAGAAAAAAAGTTGAAAATGTAACTTTTCACGTATAACTTATTGTTAGTGACAGATAAGGCTCGCAGACGTTTCTTTGACTAACTACACAAATCTTACCATAAACTTTTCTCAAAAACGAGAAATATAATAATTTATAATAATTTATAATAATTTAAAAAATTACGATTTTAATGGTCACAAAAAAGTAATAGGTTAATGCGCCCATTCTGTTATTAAAGTTATTAAAGTTTATAAACTTGCATATGCATATCTAAAAAAAATCTTTTTAAAAAAAGAAAATATATATGCCAAGTGCATAGAAAAAAGTATAAGAATATTATGATTTTTTTCTTAATAAAAAGCGGACACGAAATAAATGCAATTAACCAAGTATTTCATCACACAAAACACATAAGATAGACTGAAAGGGACTAAAATAATAAATCGAATTAAAGCGAAGAAAAAACTTGACATGCCTGGATTACATTAATTGCTTCAGTGAATATATTATCTCAACACAGTATTTGCATTATGAAAACATAAAAATAATAAACATATGTGTATATAGATATAATATATAAATATAAAGTGATATAATTTATGCAATGGGACATAAAAAATTCATAAATAATAGATGTAATATAAATTTATATGAAAAAATAATATGTAATTATATAATATTGGTAATATTTAGATATAGAAACATTCTAGATAATGACTTTATAATATCAATAAGCAATTATTAACATCTCTTCCTTGTTGAATCATTGTTTCTATGTATTGTGTATATCTGCAGAGATAATTGTATGTAATAACCTTTTTATTAATTCGTATTGCAAATAATTTCCTTACTATGAAAACATATTGATCTTAGAATAATGCGTTTTAATGCATGCTAAGTTTTTTCTTCATTATAATTCAGTTGATCATTTTATTCACTTTCAATTCATCTTATGTGTCTTGTGTGATGAAATAATTAGCTAATTGCATTTATTTCCGTTTTTTTTTAAGAAGAATGTAATATTCGAATACCTTTTTAATACCTTTTTTATAGACTTGACATACATTTTTTGTTTTTTGAAAAAGGTTTTTTTAGGAATTTCATTGTTTTTGTAAATTTTTGAAATCGTAATAGTATAGAATTTAGAAATCTTTTAAAAATGAAGAAATAATAATAATAATAATAATCTACATTTAATGATAATTAGGTTAATAATATATAAAAATACAAAAATTAATTGTCCTTTTCTCTTTCACCCTTTCTTTCCTTCTTTTCCTCGTGCTTCCTCATCTTTTCCTGTCCTCTCTTGCCTCCACTCTCTTGCTTTTTCTCATTCTTTTCTTACTCTCACTTTTTCTCTTTTACATTTCACAATCTTTCCCTCTTGTATTAAAGTACTTTAAAACTTATCGCATCTAGCGCATTTATGATTCCTCAATGACGTAGACATTTTCTATTATTATTTCAATACATCATAAAAACGAACGGTTATAATTCAAAATGAAAAGAAGAGCATAAAAAAACCACCACACAAGTTATAGTTTGTGAGATTTAATCATCATTACATTAATTAAAACATTAGACGTTTCGGCCACAATCTGGCCATCCTTAGTAAATTCACAATATTCTTAAAATGCAGAGTTACATATAACTGACATTAAATTCAACTGTCGTATGATATAATTATATAAACGTGTTCTTTCATACGTGAAGATGCTTCGTACAATAATGTTACACCGCCAATTGTCATATCACGAAAAGTGTAGAACGAGAATTTTCAGATTCTAATTTAACAAATTTGCGTATCATTAATATCTTCTAAATCGAAATGTGTAAGAATAGAATCATTACCTGTTTTACAGCAAAAAAATATAATGATGGATCTCAAGTACATCCTTTGTACAGATGGAAATTTATCATGACATTGTGTGTTGTTATTTGTCATATCATATATTTTACCACTATTTATATATATGAGTCAAAAGTTTAGAAAGTTCTAGAATTATTTATTAAGTATGAGAGAGATCTTTCTTAAGAAGAGGAGATAAACATCAGGCAAACCTTCAGTGTCACTTTGCTTATTGATACCACTTATTTGGCCTTTTATGTATATCATTTCAGAAATTCTTTTTATTAATGATTGTTCTGTGTCTAAAATTCTTATGTTATATTCAATACAATTCATGCATCTCATTCAACTGGTGACGTGAAACCACTGACATCTCGGAAGTGGATTTTCTTATGTCAGCCTTATGTTCTTTTATACGAGTTTTTAATTTTCTTTTTGTTTGGCCAACATAAGAAGATTCAAGAAGATTTTCTATTACAAAGTCAAAACAAATACAAAAAAAACAAAATAGCAAAAAAGAATCAATATAGCAAGTATTTTCAGATAAATATTACCTGTATAAAAACGCATTGTAAGTGGGCCTACTGAAATAGTTCATCAAGGGATCAAATTAAATAATAATAACCGTGTTAATATTAATGGAATTGACTCATATTTACTGTTTAATAGAATTAACCACTTATGGTTAATCACCGATTCGGCTTAATTAAGTTGGTGAAACCGATCCTTCGTATAAATAATATTCTTGAAGTCAATTGTAAGGTAAATTTATAAATATTGTTTATTCTTATTTCAATCCAAGTAATGGCAACTTTAATTCTCTGACAAAAATTATTACTCTTCGAAAAAAATTAATGTATGAAATGAAAAATTAAAACCCAGATGTTACAATCTTAACTAATCAAGTTAAATTATATCAAATTAAAAACTAAAAGACAAATAGTACTATCACTTGTTATTTACTTAACTCTAATGATGTATCATTCGTACAAAAGATTTGATATCAACAAAATTGACACGTTGAATTTTACTATCAATATAAAAAGTAAAACTCAAGTGATACTACTTTTATTATTTATTTAATGGATAATACAAATGGTATTTAATTCTCCTTCAAAACATTAAACAAAACATCACAAAATTGCGTTACCTTGTTCAATTTAACTGTTACCACAAAAAATTAAAGAATTAACCGTATAAAATAAAAAATAATTTAAATAGAAAAAATTTTCATGTAAAAACACTTGGCGCTGCTAGATCTTGATATACAACACAGTAATAAAACATAGTAATAAAACATAAATGTAATATTTAGAAAAATAACATAAATAAGAAGCATATTAATAAGCAAAATTAGAATCATATTAAAAAATATGGATACTTAGAAAAATAAGAAAAATAATAAGCATTCCCAATGAGAGTTAAAGTATTTAGCGTGTATATATGTGTGTGTGTGTGTGTGTGTGTGTGTGTGTGTGTGTGTGTGTGTGTGTGTGTGTGTGCGTGTGCGATTGAGTTATATATAGTCGTGTAAATTATGAACGTTGTGAATGCTATTGAGTTTAAGTTCAAGAAAAATAAATTTAGATTTGTAAGCATTATGAAAGATAAATAAATAGTAAATCTTATTATTATTCAGTTAAAGTTCAGATTAAATTTATTATTATCTTTATTATTACTTTTAAATTATAATTACCTTTTATTATTTACTATTCTAATTTTAAATTATTATCGTAATTTTTCTTATTCAATCTAACAGCATCAAGTATTTTGATATAAAACATCTTTCTATTTAAATTAAATTTTTTCATACGATTAATTTTTTAATTTTTTGTGGTAACACTTAAATTGAGCAAAGTAACGCAATTTTGTAATAATGTTTTGAAGGAGAATTAAATATCATTTGGATTAAGTAATTAATAAAAACAGTATCACTTGCGCTTTATTTTTAACTTTGATAGTAAAATTTAACTTGGTGTCACAGTTGTTGATATCAAATCATTTGTACAAACGATACATATCATTAGATTAATCCTCATTATTAATAATAATATATATTATTAGATTAATATTCATTATTTATTTAATTTGGCATGGTATAAAGAAATGGGATTTAATTTGGTGCCAATTCTTGATATCAAATCTTTTATAAGAATGATACATATCATGTACCATTCATGTACATTTACAGTTAATATTATTTATTTAATTTGATATCCGAATTACATGGAATTTAACTTGACGCCAATTGTTGATATCAATTATTTTATACGAATGATACATATTATTAGAATTAAGTAAATAACAAGAAACAGTACGTTTGTGTTTTACTTTTTAATTTGATAGAATTTAACTTGCTTAATTCAGATTGTATCATGGGTTTTAATTTTTCATTTAATACATTAATTTTTTTTTACAAAAAATAATAATTTTTGACAGAGAATTAAACTTGCCATTACTTGGAATAGAATAAGAAGATCTTCAATAAGAAGATTATCCTTAAAGAAAAATTAAAATTATTATTAATTAGGTTAGATATTTAGGTTTTATATAAGAAAAACGTATTTTTTTTAGCGCCTTTTTTTACCTTTTTTAAAAAGGTAAGTTTGTAACTGATATCACGCATTTTGTATTGACGAACGTTTTTATAAACAATTTATCTTATAATTGATTACAAGAAATAGATTTTCATATGTTTGTATTATATTTGAAGAAGACCAAAATTGACTCTTTCTCTTTGTAGTTTTTATATAATAAATTTTTATATAATAATTTCTAAAGGAGAATTAGAGATATAATTACTTGAGTTAGTAAAAACGTCAAGGCGATCATCTGTATTTTTCGAAGATAATAATTAAATACTAGTGTACAATTTCTATATATATATATATATTATTCTATATATATATATATATATATATATATATATTTCGTATATATATATATTTCGTATATATATATATTTCGTATATATATATATTTCGTATATATATATATTTCGTTAAGCTAGGAAATCAAAAAGGGATTTATCTCTATTCGTTTAATATTTAAAAAAAGGAGATCAGATGAAAACGAAATTATACGCTGGTATTTGTTAACTAAGCTAGGAAATGATAATGAAGAAGCAATTTATTCAACCTCGATCTCCATTTGTTTATGACTTAATATTTAACAAAAGGAGATTATATAAAAATAAAATTATACGTTGGTAATTGTTAACTAAGCTAAGAAATAATAATGAAACGATTTATCTCTATTTGTTTATAATTTAAAATAATGAATATTTAAAATGGAAACAAAGATATACATAAAATTTGATATATATATATATATATATATACAATATATATATATATATATACAATATATATATATTGTGTATATATATATATATATTAAGTGTACAACTTTGCTTCCGCCGTTTTTTCCGAAATTCGAGGTTTTATTTTAAAAAACTGGTCATACATTTATGATTCAAAGTATTGTCCATCGCTGGTCACTACTTTCTCCCATCTTTCGGGCAGCGTACGAATCCCGCGTCGAAAAAGCTGGTCATCTTTTGAGGCGATCCATGAATCGATCCAATTTTTTACTTCTTCATAAGACCGGAAGTGCTGGTCAGCCAGGCCGTGTGCCATTGATCGAAACAAGTGATAGTCAGAGGGAGCAACATCTGGAGAATACGGCGGGTGGAGTAGGACTTCTCATTTCAACGTTTCCAAATATGTCTTGACCACTTTCGCAACATGGGGTCGAGCATTGTCATGCTGCAAAATTACTTTATCGTGACTCTTGTTGTATTGCGGCCGTTTGTCTTTCAATGTTCGGCTCAAACGCATCAATTGCGTTCGATACTGATCGCCTGTGATTGTTTCAGTCGGTTTTAACAGCTCATAATACACTACGCCGAGTTGGTCCCACCAAATACAGAGCATGACCTTGGAGCCGTGAATATTCGGTTCGTCGACGTGGAAGCATGGCCAGGAACTCCCCATGATTTTCTGCGCTTGGGGTTATCGTAATGAACCCATTTTTCGTCCCCAGTCGCAATGCGATGCAGAAATCCCTTCCGTCTTTGCCTTTCAAGCAGCTGTTCACAAGCAAACAAACGCCGTTCAACATCTCTCGGCTTCAACTCGTACGGCACCCAATTTCCTTGCTTCTGAATCATTTCCATGACTTTGAGGCGTTTTGAAATGGCTTGTTGAGTCATTCCCAATAATCGTGCCAATTCTTCTTGATTTTGACACGAGTCACTTGATCAAGTAATGCCTCCAATTCTGCATCTTTGAAAATCTTCTCTCTTCTACCACTATGCCGGTCTTCGATGTCAACATCACCGTTTTTGAAGCGTTGAAACCACTCACGACACGTTCTTTCACTAATATCGGTCTCACCATAAGTATTTGAGAGCATTCGATGAACCGTAGATTTCTTCATATTGAAGAAAATTAAAACCTCCCGCAAATGACGAGAATTTGGCTCGTAAACTGACATTTTCAATCGAGAATAACTTTATGATGCAGATACAAATCGACTAATGTTTCTATGGGGTTATGTTGACAGATGCCCAAGTTTATTATATGACGTCTATGATCTATTTATTTCGACCACTTACAGCTAAAGCCATCTCTAAGAAAACGGCGGAAGCAAAATTGTACACCTAATATATATGTATACAATATATATTATATATATATATATATATATATATATATATCAAATTTTATGTATATCTTTGTTTGCATCGAATTTTAAGTATTCATTATTTTAAATTATAAACAAATAGAGATAAATCGTTTCATTATTATTTCTTAGCTTAGTTAACAATTGCCAGCGTATAATTTTGTTTTCATTTGATCTCCTTTTGTTAAATATTAAGTCATAAACAAATAGAGATCGAGGTTGAATAAATTGCTTCTTCAAAATCATTTTCTAGCTTAGTTAACAAATACCAGCGTAAAATTTCGTTTTCATCTCCTTTTGTTAAATATTAAACGAATAAAGATAAATCCCTTTTTCATTTCTTAGTTTAACGAATACCAGCATATAATTTCGTTTTTATCTGATCCCTTTTTGTTAAATATTATAAACAAACAGAAATAAGTCTCTTTTGCATTATCATTTCCTAACTTAGTTAACAGACACCAATGTATAATTTCATTTTTGTTCGATTTCTTTTTGTTAAATATTATTTATAAACAAATAGAGATAAATTGCTTTTTCATTACCATTTCCTAGCTTAGTTAACAATTACCAGCGTATAATTTCGTATCCATCCGATTTCCTTTTGTTATGTATTAAGTTATAAATAAATAGAGTTCAATAACGAACAAATTCACTTTTATTATCATTTTCTAGTTTTCGAAAAATTCTCGACTATTCCCATTATTCGCAATCAAAATATTAATTTCTAAAAAAATTGAATATCCGCCATTGGTAGTTTGATGTGTGGGGAGTGAGGACTGCCAGGCAAGTACCCGCACTCCGTACATCGCCGTGATCCACCAAACATCATAACTGGAATGAGCAAGCATCCGAGCGCCTCTACCGTCATCTAATGCCAGACGATGCAACCGTATTTCTCTTTTGATCGACGATAATAAAAAAATATCAAAGATTTAGATTTTGCATCGCAATATCTCCGCTCATAGGGCACATAGAGAAAAAATAAAAACACTTTCATTATATGTATTAGGTGTTGGAATTAATTCGTAGCGTTTTACAAGTGATGGGAAGTACTTTCATTAATGTATTTTTTAATGCTCATGTGAAATAAATAACATTCTTTCATTAAAAAACGCTACGAATTAATTCCAACACCTAATATATTCCAAGTGAATGCAATCGATTGAGCACACTTAAACCGTCGATTTAGCCCTTATTGAGATCCGATAATCTCAAGTCCTTATAACTCGCCGGTTCGCGTAAAGTAGCTATGACAGTGTTCACTGCGCTTGGCTTAGCGCCGAGACACTACCAGTGTCTTTAGATAATCAAACGGTGATTCAAAGCGACACGAAGCGCGAAAGACTAAAATATGTCTGCTATGAATGTGGAAATATCTCATGTAAACGTAAACAATAGGATAGAGGATTCGCTATCAAAAAAATTAAAGACGTGGGAGACCGTTTGCAGTTTTTTCGTTTTTTCACATAAGCATACATAGCTGAATTTATATAATACTTAGTGTAATATGCATAGCCGAATCTTATGCAACATCCGGTTAATCGTATGCCGCATGCTCAAACTCATCATTTTTTTTTTAAGCTATGTAGTATCTTTCCATTTTAAAAATTAAATATACTAGATAAGTCGAAGATCATTTTAATAAAAAATGGTAGTAATGTTTCAATTAAATTCTATTAAAAAAAAATATTTAGAATTTTGGAAACCTTTTTCAACTGGTTTAAAAAAAAATTTTCATAATTTTTTTTAAACATCGCACCATTAAACCCTATAACATTTTTTTTCATTGAAATTGGTTCATCCATTAAAGAAACAATTTGTTTCGTCATTATTTTGAAAAATTCATTCTTGCAGCGCTGCTAACTTGTGGTAAAAATTTTGACCAGATAAATCCGTGGCAGCATACACACACACTTATCTTGCTAAGTCTTTTGATCGTTGTGTGACAACTTGAGGGATGTGCTGATTGCTCCGAATTGCCGTTGTTTCCTCTGTCTTTTTCCACTATAATGACACTACTTACCTACGGCTAGTATGTAAAGTAAGAACAATAGTCTCTGTGTTGGCATCTTTGATCTTTATCCCCCACAGTGCTATGTTGAAAATTGCTTCTATTTTTGGCTGAATGAAATTACTGTTAATTTCTTACTTATCCTGTGCCTACGGTTTCACGAGCTCTGTATCGATATATTTGGATTGCTGTCATTCGTGACATCGCTTTGTGAAAATATATCGTTACCATAATGGCCGCAGAACAGACTTTTTGTATAACCCACAATGCATAGTGCATAAGAAAATCAAAATTTCTCTTTTTCATAAAAAAGGACGTGTATTTAGAATAGAAATCGTAGGGTCATAAGTAGTAGAAAATTAACCAATCACAGTCGAATATGAGAAGAATAATCGACTATTCGTTTTCTATGATTCAAGACCCTACAATCGCTACAATTGTTATTGTAGATCCCATAGAAAGAAAGAAAGAATTTTGATTGCTTGATTTACTTATGCGTTATGCGTTATACCAGTGCTCGGCATTAGATGTACATTTCGGACCGATTTCGACGCGCTATCCCCATTACCGCTCGAAGGTTTATTCGCGTCGCATGCTCAACATGTTCCTACTTCCTCTAACTGTAGCTCCTACTCATTCGTTAGAGTGAATAGGAGCTATGGTAGGAACATGTTGAAGCATGTTGGAGTATGCGAACAAATCTCAAAGCTCAATAGCTGAGTTCAGGTGACGCTTTGGCTCAGAAGCGTCTCTGTAGCTCAAACATGTGGAGGTCGTACTTTACGTTATTAAAGAATATTTTTCAATTTTATCATAATAATTCTTACCTACCAGAAACTGTTCAACAATTGTTATAAATTTATATCGAGAAGTTTTTATAAGACTTGTAAAGATTGAAATCAAGAAATACGTGAATCTGGAAATTCCGTGTTTTTCATACGAAGTGCAAAGTCTCAAGTAATAAAGATTTTACATCGCAATAACTGTTTTCTTCTATAAGCGAATATAATTTTATTATTTTAAATTCTTAACTAACGATTAATTGTTAACATTCTCTTTAACGTATGTATCACCGTCTTATGTAATTGTTTAACATTCATTTTTAAACAATTACATAAAGACTGTATTTCAATCAAATATCGAAAACTATCAACTCAATCTTTCGATTTAATTGGCGTATGAAAATCTTTATACGATCTAGTGATCTGGAGATAGCGGTAGTACATTGACAAGTTATATACTGTGATTGACGATCAAGCTTTACGTACATAAGGAAAATGACAAAGAAAATCCTTTTAAGAGAGAAGAGGAAAATAGGATTTTGCCTAAGAATAAAGAAATGATAGTGTTCTGAATTAATCTTATTCTAACGAGAATCAATTATAAATCTTTTGTTATATCAATTATAAAGTTCTTGCCTAGCATAGTGATTCTTGAAAAATTTTACTCCAAAAACAAACATCCTTTATTATACTATATATATTTCATACTATATATATTTATTACTATTATAATTTTTTAATATTTTTATTATTATATTTTTTTTATTATATTTTCTTTTTTTATATATTTTTTCTTATATATATATATATATATATATATATATATATATATATATATATATATATAGGGTATCATGAATATACGGCCCCACTCATCTTGAGCAGGTAGATCGGACTAAACTGAGTAAAAAAGTCCTCAACCATTTTGCAATGTTTGCAATAATTAACGAGATATTAACATTTAAAGATAGCCGAATACGCGCATCCACTCGACCTACTATTGCCGAAGATATGGCCCACCGAGCGCGCGATCCGCAAGGAGTGGGAATGGCCTAGTAGGTGCGCTCCGCTTACCGCTGTGAGCCTCTCGAACGGCACGGCGCGCCTGCTAGGCTATCCCTGCTCCTCGCGGCCCGCGCGCCATGCGCTCGGTGGGCCGTACCTTCGGCAATAATAGATCCGGTGCGAGCAAAATGGTAGAGGACTTTTCTACTCAGTTTAGTCCACTTTACCTGCTCGGGACGAGTGGGACTGTATATTCATGACACCTGTATGTATGTATTTTTACTCTTATTATTATAAGGAAGGGTAAGTGCCCATTTTACTCTTATTATTATAAAGAAGGGTAAGTGCACTTATCACTATGCTGGGCATAGCCTAATGTAATCAATGTTTCCTTTAAATCGATTTGGTAATACTGGCGAGCTTTGATGATACATCTCCGCTCCGGATTTCTAGCTTAATTAGCCAGCCCATGTGCTATCGATCGGAACAGGTGATAATCGGAAGAGGCAATGTCTGGTAAATACGGCGGGATAGGACTTCCCATTTAAGTTTCCAAATTTCACCGGTTGTGCAACATGTAGCCGAGCGTTGTCATGTTGCAAAATCACTTTGTCGTGTCTCTGCTCGTATAATGGCTGTTTTTCCTTCAATGCTCGGCTCAAACGCATCAATTGTAGTCGATAGCGAACTTCCGTGATGGTTTCATTTGAACAACTCATAACAAACTACACCCAGTTGATCCTATCAAATGTAGAGCAGAAGCTTCGAACCATGGATATTTGGCTTTGCCGACGATGTTGATGCATGGTCGGGCTTACCCCACTTCTACGCTTAGAGTTATCATAGTGTATCCACTTTTCATCGCCAGTATTTTTTTCAAGTAAACAATTTTTACAGTAAGAAAACATACTGTTGCAGTACCGTTAATTGGAATAGGTTTGGAATAAAAATTCATTTTTTTTTCAAGGAGCACATACAATTGCGTACACTTAGTGCCTTTCTTTTATCTTTTTATAAAAAAAAGTAATTTTGGTGTTATGTTTACGTGTGACTGAAATGAAAATGTGAAATGGTTCCTCTTCGGGACTCGATCTCCAGATCCCAGTATCGACTGTACCATTTGGATTGGTCACAATCGAAAGATCGCATTGATATTATATAATAAAAGTACTGTAAGATTTTTATTGCGGTTTTAGTTTTTGAGTAATTTTAATTGAAAGTTTGTCGATGCGAAAACTCTAGAAGAAGCATGTGTATCTAGTGATAACGCGAATTTGACAGCGGCATGAACACATACAAAATAACGCATCAAGTAGTTAAGCAGTCCGTTTCATATTTTTGTGGCGACGCTACATCGTATCATTTGATAACATTTTTATTTTAAAAATTACTTCCAGCTAATGTTATAAATACGTCGACTAAGAACTGCATGTAATACAAGGAGCGTCCCAAAATTTTCCAAACTTTTTCAATAGGGATAGGTCAGGTGG
This sequence comes from Acromyrmex echinatior, assembly GCF_024713525.1. Lineage (NCBI taxonomy): Eukaryota > Metazoa > Arthropoda > Insecta > Hymenoptera > Formicidae > Acromyrmex > Acromyrmex echinatior. Next base: position 12,654,060 of record NC_141859.1, read on the forward strand.
CGCCATCCGTGTGTTCGATTGCGCGTTTGAAAGGTACATCCCTAGCTGACTTCCAGTAAAAATTTCATGACATTTGGTTCAGTGGAAACGAAGTTATGGCGTCTCAAGTGTCAGTATGTTGTATACAGCGGTACGAGAATGAACTTCGAACAAAGAGCCAATATTAAGTTTTGTTTTAAACTTGATAAAACATTTACCGAAACCCATAATTTGATGAAACAAGTTTATGGTGATAATTGTGTAGCCCGTGCCAGTGTTTATGAGTGGTATACGCGATTCAAGAACGGTCGTGAGGACATAAATGACGACGCACATACAGGTCGCCCAAAATCGACAATTAACGAAAATTCCATCGAAGTTTTTATGATTCCAAGGGTATTGTGCACAAAGAATTCGTTCCAGCAGGCCAAACAGTTAATGCTGTATTCTATGTAAGCGTTTTGAAGCGTTTGGTGCACCGCATTCGGCCAGAATATCGCGAAGGAGGAAGTTGGCGCTTGTTACACGATAATGCGCCATCTCACCGTTCGACACTTGTCACTGATTTTTTGACTAAAAATCACATTTTAACAATCAACCATTCCCCGTATTCGCCTGATATGGCACCTTGTGACTTCTACCTATTCGGCAAAATGCATTTGTCCATGAAAGAAAAGCGGTATGTGGACGTAGAAAACATCCAAAGGGCTTGTACCACTATTCTGAAGGACGTGCCTTTGAACGACATAAAACACTCATTTGAAATGCTTTTAGATTGTGCCAAACGTTGTATTGAGTCCGACGGGGACTACTTTGAATAAACAATTTGAATTTAAAAAAAAAAGTAAACCGTTGTTGTTTTATTTCAAAAGTTCGGAAAATTTTGGGACGCACCTTGTATAGTAAATAATTAAGTTATAATGAATTAACAGTAACAAAATAAATTGATATAGTATTTTTAATTTATTACATTTTGAATATTTCTATCGGCAAGAAAAATGTAAAGAATTGTAGATAAACTATTTTAAATAGCGATGCAATACATGTGATTGACAGTGTTGCGAACAATGTCTGTTTGATTGATTCCTAAACATAATTGTGCATGTAATTATGTTTGGGTTCAGAGATTCGACGGATTTACCACGTAAGAGAAATGGAAACACATGAAAACACATTATTATGTCGTGCAATAATTTTAACTGCTGAGTTATATTATTTTATTAATTTTGATTTTGTTTTATTAAGAAATGAAGGCGGCTTAATTTCGCTAAATTCATTTTTTAATCTCATCTGAATTGTAATTATACTCCTACTTTTTTATTTTGTGTTTTTTTTTCATTTTCTGAATCATGTTTGAAAATAAATATATATATTATATATGTATATATATATATATATTATATATATAATAAATATATATATATATATATATATATATATATATATTTGTCCTTTGTATGTTCGCTGTTAAATTATTATTGCATATCTTATTTGATTTAATATTATATTATTTTTGAGAGAGAGTAACACAAAAAATAATTAATTTTTTAAATGTTTGACAACGGGATTTGTTTTTGCGATCTTTAATTTGAATGCTTATGTTTTTTACTTTCGTTAAATTTCTCGTGATAAATGATATTTGACGTTTAGAAACACTTCAACTTGATTAGCATAATGGGACCATTAGTAACTCGTATGCGATCGGCTGTGAGATTAATTCGCGGATTATAGACAGGTGTTACCGATCGATAGTTGATGCTACTCTGCCGCCGCGGTATCACTGCAGTGTTTTTGTAACATTACATTTGTTAAATTAATTATGGTAATGTACGTTTGATTCGTGATGAGCATTTGCGATACAATGATCATTAATGCAAAATGATAATAAATGTGTTAATTACATTTTGTGTCTTGAAAGTCTATCGGCGTTAAAGCAAAACATATAAAACATTGGAAATACGAAACATTTTAATATGTAAAACGTTCGATTTGTCAAGATCTTAAAATTTTATTATTTATTTTTTCAGATTTATGTGAGACTTATAATTAATATACGAATTTCAATAACATTTTATTTATGTCATAAAGAATTTCTGCAGATATATGTTCTGAATATATGTATCTATCTATTTGTATATGTTATTCGTGGATGCTCACTCTGTGATATCTAAATTTTTGTCTTTACATAATCTTTTTTCTTATATGCTTGAATAGGATCATAAAATCACAGATAGAAACAGATTAAAAAATAATTAACTATTCAGAATACTATTATAAAATAAATAGTATATTGTTCGTGTGTATATTTTATAATAATTTTTTATATAATAATTTTCGAATTTACGTGTTGATTGATTAATCATGATTAATCATGATTAATGCGTATCTCTGTGTATACTTTGGCGTACAGTATATGCTTTGTTAGCGCGTAGTTGTGAAACGAAGTTAACCGATCGGCAATTGTGAATCATATTGTTACACATTAAGAAGTCATATTGTTTCACATTAAGAAGCAATGCCTATACCAGTCAAAGAAGGATTTTGAGTGCTTTAAATAAACAACGTCTCTTGATTTATTTATTTAAAATAGTTTTACACTCTAAACTCTTTCGCATTGCTTCTTTTATATTTTTTCTGCTAAATTTTGACTGCGTTTTACTGTTTGACTAAATTTACTTTTGATTCAAATCAATTAAGGTACATATTTGTATACTTCTTGTATTTTAATTGCAATTAATTTATAATAGAATATATTGTTATACACAATATTATTATAATTACTATTACGTTATGAGATATTATCTTAATAAACATTTTTAATTAGCAAAACTTATATAAAGAACGAAATCCACCCAGGACACTTAATAATTACTATGAATGACTATTATTTCCATTCAAGGAGTAAATCACTGACCAAAATTCTGTACACCAATGTAAATTTCTGAGCATTACTGTCAAATTTTTTACCTAATGCCCACTAATGCCTAGTAATGCCCACTAATGCCCTAGTAATGCCCGCTAATGCCCAGTAATGCTCGCTAATGCATAGCAATGCCCAAATAATGCCTGAACAATATTTCTCTTAATAAAAAAAAGGAAATGTAGTCAATTAAATATAAAAAACAGTTTAGGCATTATTTAGTTTATATCGTGTAGTTTATATTTGTTGTATATTTGATCACACCTCATACAGCACCAAGTTTTCAAAAATATCTCAGATATATTTCAACTGAAAAGTGAAACATAAAAATTGCGATATATGTCTGCAACATTTCTGAGATAGCTCTGAAATAGCAAAATGTCCGCGATACTTGCACATGACATCTTGTAAAAAGGTTGATGAAATGTCATAGAAAGAATCTGCAATCTTTTTGAAATATTACCAAAGAGGTTTCATCCATTTCTAGTATTACAAAAATGATATTTAAATATTGTGACATGACGTTTACACTGTCCGTCACAAGAGTCGTTTGATCTGACCGAATATAGCGCGGCATTTTCGTCCTGTATCCTCTCGTCGCGGAGGACGGGTGTACCAGCGCTTATCACGATTTTTAGGCGACTTTTGTTATGGCGTTTCGCCAGATATTATTTTCTTTTTGAACGTTTCTTTAGAATTTTATAGTCAGTGGCTACGAAAAAGTGTCACGATCAAGCTGCGTCTCACCATCCTAGCAAAAGTCGAGGAAGAGGACCGGAGACGCACGTGCCGGAGGCACGGGGTCACGACAGGAAGGGATAACGCACAGGTGACATCGCTTTCACTCCATAATTTTGTTGCGAGCGTGTGATCCTCTTGCCGGATTCTTTCTAGGTAACTGTCCAAAAAGGAAACGAGACATTCGGCATAAGGGGATGGTACCACTTCTTGCTATCAAGCATGAGGACTTCGCTGCCGGTAACGTAAGGAGGACTCTGCAGAACAAAGATTCCCCGCTGCGGAAAAGGGAACCGTACAGCGGAGGATTATTGCCATTACAGCCGAGAGGCTCTTGAGTCCGGATGATGCAGAGGAAGGCCCTGCGAGCAGCTGCAAAAGATGCTCATCATAAACATTTTTTTTTTATTGGAAAGAATAAGACTCACTTTTTTTTTAATCTCGTATTATGGATAAAAATGAAATTGAAGCTCTCAGACCTGCATTGAAAAAATAAGAATTACATCATTTCAATTCTATGTCATAGATTAAAATGAATTGCACGACTTATTTTTTCCGATAAAATTATTTTCGATTGAAAGGAATACAGATCCTGTAAATTCAAGCCCATATCATGGATTAAAATAAATTGCGTTGCATATTTTTTTCGCAAAACTTTTTTTTGATTGAAAGAATCCTGTAGTTTCAATCCTACGCCATGGATTGAAATAGATTCAAACATTGTTTGTATTATAATAGATGTACAAATAAGTTTCCACCGTTTGACAAAAGACGGTGCCAGCTATGGTTAGCAAGCTATGATTAAAATTGTCTGATGTAAAACATTATATCGTAAGGTTAGTTCTGTCAACAACATAACCTTGAAATACTAGCGCTTTTGTATCAGCATCATATATTTTTTTTTTGTGCGAAAATGTCGAGTTTTGAGCCGAATAAGCATCATTTGCGAACTTTTGATTTACTTCTTTAATTTGAAGAAATCTGTAGCTGAGATTCATCGATTGCTTGTAGAAGCATATGGTGAGGCTGCCTTAAGTGAGAGAAGTTGTCGTGAATGATTTCAAAAATTTAAGAACGGTGAATTTGATGTCGAAAACAAAGAACGTAGCGGAAGGCTAAAAGTGTATTAAGACGCGGAATTGAAATTATTGAATGAAGATTCGTGCCAAACGCAAAAAGAACTTGCATTTACATTTTGACTTACATCAATAAAACATTATGTATCGTTCTTTCACAATAAATGCTTAATTTTTGATAAAAAACGGCGGAAACTTATTTGTACACCTAATATTTGAATTGGATTGAAATGAATTTAAAAAATCAAGAATTTTGATTTAACAATGACTAAACAAATCTATTTCAATCTTTTTCCAGATTCTGGAGTCTCTCGCTTGTTCGATGACTGCTCAGATCCCAATTTGGTTAACTTTAGTTGTTGTCTTTGTCGCACACACATCATTTACATAGATTTGGTTTCTTTTTATCATATACTATCTAGTATCACCAATGTTTGTTCGCGTCGCATGCTCCTACCATAATTCTTACTCATTTAAATGCGCTCGTTGGAGTGAGTAGGAGCTATAATAAGAATTGAAACACATTTCAGAAATATATACTCAAAATCTATACCTTTTTTTAGAATTTTTCACAAATATGAATTTTTCGTAAATATGAGAAGATCTAAAATATTGTATGATTCGTATAAAAAAATTTAAGATATTTTCTAAACAGTTATAAAATGATATAGAAATTTAAAAAAATTCAAAATTTTTTAATATGCGAATTATAAAATATTGTAAGATTCGTCTAATTTTCTATAATTGTATTATATATGGACATATTTTATATATATTAGGTATAGTAAAAAGAAATCCATTATTTTTCCAATAGATGGCTTTAGTAATCTGTATCACGCGTAGACGAGACGACACGATCTTCGGAACTTCGCGAGCGATGAATTACAGTGTCGGCACGGTACGGGCGTAACACTGCCCCCTTCTCTTAAATTGTCCCGACAATTATGGTCCTTTCAAGAACTCTCTAAGGAATTCGGAGCTCCCTCCTGACCAATTTCGTGCTCCCTACTGTGCTGCAATAGTTTTCTTGAGCTTTGGTTTCTTTGAGGTCCGACTTTCCTCTCAAGATTTATTCTTGAGGCCTTCTTCCCTTCCGGGCAGGATCCCTCTTCAGTTTCTTCCCGGGGGGGTGACTTCTCTCCCGTAGGACGAAACCTATTTGGACATCCCCCCATCTTTATGAAGGGAACGCCAGGATCCTCTTGTCTCTTCTCTTAAGGCCTTGAGCTCTTCATTCTTCTCTTTTCGGAAAGGGGGGAGGGAGTACAAAAATGACATACCGCAGTACTTCTGCCCCCAATCCCCGCCTCGGTATTCTCCCTCCATCCCACGAAAAAACTGCGGGCGAGGCGGTCTTCTTTAAAAAAAGTAAGGCTTCCAACAAAGCTCCTAGGGAGATCCTCTTCATCCAAAACCGGGTTATATGCTGCGCGAACATGAACCCTGCAACTAAGAAAGAAAAATAATTCGCGCAGCTTACACCATAAAATTATAATATATATATTTCTTTTTAAGTGGTAGGGCTCTGATTAATTAACCTTTTCAACTCGTTTCTCTTAAATAAGGTGTCTTTCTAAATAAGGCGCCCTATCCGAATGTACAATTTTATTTTTATGCTTGTTCGACTTGCAGATACAGTATACAACATCGCTAAGTTTCTTAACTACAAAATATGATCCTTCCCAATTGCTCTGCAACTTGGGAGTTCTTCCCTTCTTTCTTTGGGGATTATATAATCACACTTTCTGTTTCTCCTCAAAATCTGTCTGGTTTTAAGATCATATCAGGTTTTTGTTCGTGAAGATTTGATATCTATTTGTTTCCTTACTTCTTTATGAATTTCTTCCAGCTTCCTTTTCACTTTTCCTACGTAATCTTCTGGAGAACCAACCTCCTTAGTTTTTGATGGATTACCGCGTAACAAATCGGTAGAGGGAGAACAAAATAAACTTGGAGTCATTCCAGTAATTTCGTGTTTGGATGATCTGTACGCCAGTAGATATAAAGGAATCCATCGATCCCAGTCTTTTTGATTTTCGGAGATAAATTTTGCCAAATAGTTCAAGATGATTTGATGCTGACGTTCTACCTGTCCATCCGACTGTGGTAAAGCGGTCGTCCTCGTTTTCTTCATCTCTAGTAAACGTGACAGTTCGCGAAAAATTCTCGATTTGAAGTTCCTCCCGTGATCACGAACTTCTAGAGGTACTCCGTGCCTGGAAATAATTTGATTAGAAATGTTTTTGCTTAGTTTTAGATCTGACATTCTTTAGCGATAAAACTTTTACCCATTTAGTAAAACAGTCGACAGCGACGAGCAAATAACATCTATTTCTAGCAGAAGTTATTGGTAGAGGGCCGAGAATGTCTAATTGAACTCTTTCGAATGGGGTTCCCACATTATATTCTGTAAAGGAGATTTTCCTTTATAAAAAAGACCTTTTTTAGTTAAACAGATCTTGCACGTTTTGCACCATTCTTCCACATTCTGTTTACATGTCGCCCAATAAAATCGCCTCCGTATTTTGTCAAGAGTTTTATTGATGCCAAAATGCCCACCTGCAGGAATTATGTAGCTCTTCCAAAATTTGAGCTTTATGAGCGTTATTTGGGCGTTATGAGCTTTCTGGGCACAATTAATTGGAAGATCATTTTTTTCAGATTAGGGGCTTTCCATTTCTTGTAGAGTACACATCCGTCCTTAATTTCGAGAGAATCCCAATAGGACCAATATACCTTGATAGAAACATCACTTGCCGCCACTTCTTGCCCTGAAAGACGTCCCACGCTTGCTTCTTTTTTTTGATAAAAATAAGCAAATGTAGAGATCTTCCATTTGCTCCTTACGCCAATTTTCGCAGTTGTCTTCTGCAAAAATCATTCTTCTAACTTTGCTTTGCGGCTTCTTTTAGTTCCACGTTAGCACAATAGTGGCACTCGCGCACGGCTGCCTCGACAATCCGTCCGCGTTTTTATAAGAAAGACCTTTACGATAATCAATCTCGAAATCGTATTGTTGTGGTCTTTCCATCCAACGCCAGCTGTCTCTCTAGGTCTTTAAACGATAGCAGTCATTTAAGCGAAATGTGATTCGTCCGAATTAGAAACTTACATCCATACAAATATCGATGGAAAGATTTCACTGATCGAACTATGGCTAAATGTTCACGCCGCGTGACGTAATAATTTCTTTACTCAATGTTTGATTGAAATATGCAATCATTCTTTCTATACCGTTCTGCTTCTGTGATAGAACCGTGCCAATTTCCTCATTTGACGTCTGAATCTAGAATAAATTCCCCTTCCGTCTCAGGGAATGCTAATATCAGCGGAGAAGTTAAAGCTCGTTTTAAATCGTTAAAAGAATTGTTTGGTGTTTCTTTTCTCAAATGAACTTAGTTTGATTTTTTACGGTAATATGAGCAAAAGCTAAAAAAACTCCTTAAATGTTTTTTATTTTGAGGGATTGGTCAGTCCCTTACAGCACTTTTCTTTGGGTCTGTAGCAAAGCCCTCTGCTGATATGATGTGACCTAAATATTAAATTTTTTTATTAAAGAAAACACATTTTTGTGGATTAATTTTCAAGTTTGCTTCCCTCAAACGATGGAAAATCTTTTCTAGGTTTGACAACATTTCTTCAAAACTTTTACCAACAATAATCACAGAGATAAACTAAGCAAATTTTGAAAAGGTAAAATCTTTCAAAATTTTCTCTATTGTACGTTCAAATGTAGCGGGAGCATTACAAAGACCGAAGGTGTGATGACTTTAACCTCTTAGGCATCTCACGATGCGCCACTATAGTGGCTTTCGCGGATGTCATCTTTTTGAACGACGCGCCACTATAGTGGCTTTCGCGGATATCATCTTTCTGAACGACGCGCTACTATAGTGGCTCACTCTAGTGGCTCACTCACTCACCGTTTGAATTAAATGATCGTTTTCATATGTTTTGTTTCACACTTTTTTTACTTTCACAACATTTTATAACAGTGTTAAGAATATACAAACAGAATATACAGTCTTTGCTTTTTATACGCCAATGTCAAGTATGAATTGTTGCTTTTCATTTAAATAAATAGAAAACGAAGAGCAATTTGTTACAATTCAAGAACAGACTCGGAAATCGAAAATGATATAAACAAAAACATGCGTGGTAAAAAGAATATAAAAAACGAAGATCGCGCTATGAGTGTGAAGATTGTGACGTGGGTCTATGTGTCGTACCGTGCTTTAAAATATATCATACTCAATTGTATTATTAATTATTAAAGTAAATTGTTAATGTTAAAGTATGTGTATCATATCTTTAAGAAAAATTATAATTTAATCATCAAAAACTTCTAATGTGCTCGCATAGAGAACAGCATTGTCCGTCACACGTTGCAATGCTGTATCGTTTACGCGTAATTCGCGTTGAACTCTGCCGTACAGAGAAACAGCCTCGCGCAAAATTCAGCCGTGCCTAAGAGGTTAAACTGTCACAATCCATTACCAATCGAAAAAGCTGTCTTCTCTTTATCCTCTGAACGAACTTTAATCTGCCAGTATCCACTTTTTAAATCCAAGATAAAAAATTAATTATTACCTAATAATTGGTCGAGTATATCATCTATTCTTGATAAGGAGTAAGAGTCTTTTATTATAATTGTGCGGTAATCCACATAGAATCTAATTGTACCGTCCTTCTTTTTAATTAATACCACTGGCGAGGTCCATGGACTGGTGGATTCCTCTATTACCTCTTGTCTTTCCATTTCCACAATAATTTTATTCACTTCTTTTCTCATTTGTAAAGGGATATGACGAGATATCTGCTTGATGGGGGAAGAATCTTTCACATTTATAACATGTTCTTCAAATTTACGATTCCTCACAATAACATCATGAGAGAATACATCATAAAATTTGTTCAGAAAACTGGCAAAATTCTCTTTTTTGAAGTTTCCCAAACAACGCGAGCTCTTCTCAAAAAGCATCACCAAATTCGACGGAACTCTAGCAACCGCAATACTTTCTACGCGAGCGCATTTAAAATCAGTGTCAATATCAGAAACAGATCCGAGAAAAATGCAATCAAAAATATTTTGTAAATTAAGTAATTTAAAAAAATCGACACCCAAAATACAATTATTGGAAGTACAAATTAGTTCGGTCCGTTTTCCAAAAGATTGCTCCGGCTGTTGTGAATGGTTCATAGTGACAATTGATTTTGGCGTTTTCAGAGAGGTTAGACATCTCAATAATATTCAGTTTATATCGCTTTGCGTTTCATACAAAAACCTTGATTTTTTACTGTGTTTGAAATGTCGAATTTTGTGTTAACCAAGCAGCATTTGCGGGAGGTTCTAATTTTCTGCTTTAGTTGGAAGAAAAGTGCAGCTGAAGCCCATCGAATGCTTGTCGAAGTTTATGGTGACACTGCTCCAACTGATAAATCATGTAGGGAATAGTTTCGACATTTCAAGGATGGAGATTTCAACGTTGAAGACAAGCCTCGCTCTGGACAGCCAAAAAAATTTGTAGACAAAGAATTAGAGGCATTACTCGAAGAAGATCAGAGTTAAACGCAAGAGGAGCTTGCAGAATCATTCAGAGTAACTCAACAAGTTTCTGCATGATTGAGAGCCATGGGAATAATTCAAAAACAAGGAAATTGTATGCCTCATGAACTGAAACCGAGAGGCATTGAAAAGCGATTTTTCACTTGCGAACAACTGATTCAAAGACAACAAAGAAAAGATTTTTTTGCATCGGATTGTGACTGGAGATGAGAAGTGGATATTCTACGACAACCCCAAGAAGAAAGAATACTATGCTAAGCCCGGTCAATCGTTGCCATTGAGCTCAACATCAACACCAAAGCCGAACATTCATGGTTTGAAGATCATGCTCTGTATCTGGTGGGACCAAAAGGGTGTTGTTTACTATGAGCTGCTGAAACCTGGCGATTCCATTACGGACGATTGGTATCGGCTACAATTGATTTGTTTGAGCCGTGCATTGCGAGAAAAACGGCTGGAATACGAGTAAAGACATGATAAAGTTATTTTTCTTCATGACAATGCTCGGCCTCATGTCGCAAAAGTCGTAAAAAAATATTTGGAAACACTCAAATGGGTTGTTTTACCGCACCCGCCGTATTCTCCGGACATTGCTCCTTCTGATTACTGGTTGTTTCGAAGGATTTGGCAAGTCATCGGTTCACTTCTTTCGCAGAAATCGAAAATTGGCTCCAAAATTGGATCGCCTCCAAAGACGAGTCATTTTTTTCAAGATGGAATTCGAAAATTGCCTGAGAGATGGGAAAAAGTAATAGCCAGCGATGGACAATACTTTAATTAATTTGTTCATTCATTTTGTTTTGAAATAAATGTATTTTTGAACACAAAAAAACGGACAGAACTAATTTGTACTCCCAATATCATTTATTTCTATTAACATTGATATCTTAAGACATATTTTGCAAGTCGAATTTTTATTATGGTTTTGTATCTAATTGTTCCTCCGTGGGATCTTTAACATTACAGTTGTCGATTATAATTTTCGGTTTACACGATTCAACTTTACTATTTATTATAATTGAATATTATAATTGAAATATCGGAACCCGTATCAATTCAAGACAAGGTTTATCATTAACTTTGCCTTCATAAAAAATCTTTCACGTTATTTTTAATTCTATTTTTCCTGAAAGAACATTGATTAATACAACAATTATAAGGACAAAGATTAATACATCGGTTATTAAAGCATTGTTTATTTTCAATAGAATAAGAATACTTTCTGAAAGAATGTAAATTAGCACAACAATTATCATAGCAAATACATGGCTTATCTTTAGTCACTAAAGCATAAATCATTCAAATGATAAATATTTTTCGGGAATTCTTTCATTTTAATCAAGCCTTCCCCGCAAAGCTCAACTATTCCTTGTTTCCCGCTTTACCAGAACAGAAATGTCCCTCTTTTCCACATTCCCAACATTCTTTATTATTTCTTTTTCTCTCAAAATTTTTATTCCTAGGAAATCTTTTAAATTTATTTCCATTAGTTTTCACATTCAAATCTGCCAATCTTGTTTAATAACAGAGCGGCTCGTTGCTGGGCAATGCAATCTTCGGAACTTCGCGAGCGATCTATGGCGTCGAGGATAACAATACGTATCCTGTAAAAGATAATAACGAGAAATAAAATAAGTGATCAGCGAGAAGAACGGACGTATTTCTTCGTCTCGCTTGATGCAACCGAAAGTTACCAAATGTAAGAAGAATGGATATATATCGCTGTCGCGCTGAGCCGAATTGTGTCAAACGCAGCGTGTTTGAACTCATGATATAAAGACAAGGGTATACTCGTCCGTTAGTATCCCATTGCAGACACATAGAAAAGAGGGGGTAATACGTGAGCGTCATCAAGTTACGTCGTCAGCCTCGAGTGATTTTAATTAATTCCGGAGTGGTACGGGTTCATGCAATATGAGCAAATTGCGGCTGTGAGCATGTTAATTAATATATTGAAAGAAAAATGTACTAAATTTTAATAAATAATTGAATAGTACTAATATAAGTTACTCATTTATTTACGGAAAATAAGTATTTGCTAAATAAAATATAATAATAAGTAAATAAAATTATAGGTTCTTATAACAAATAAGCTAACTTTAAATGTTTATAAATAAAAAAATAATTTTACTTTTATAACTTCTATTATTATTTCTGGATTTTTTTGAACATTTTAAGTCAAAAATCCTAATTTTAAGATGAAAACATCAAGACTATAATAATTTTCAAATTACACACTATCTTTAGCCAATTATAATTCAAAAACTATTATAGCCTCGACATTTTTGTATTAGGATTTTGGTCTCAAAATTACCTCAAGAATAAGAGTTTTTAAGAGGAAATGAGTTGCGAGACACTCTGTATAATAAAATAATAATTAATCAAATTACAAAATGCATATAATGCATATAAGTTTTCGATTCTTGGAATAAATTATGAGGAAAATACTTTTGAAAAAATAATATAATTTTCACAACTAGAGAGCTAGCCAAGTAATAAAAAATATTCATTAAATACATTTTTGAAATCTACTTTTCATTTAATACTTTAATCCTTAAGCACTAAGATAAAATAACGATTTTTACTAAGGTTGGTATGAAACATTGACAATAGCAATTTTATAAATTTATTTTTTAATCAAACTGACATATCATAGAGCGTACAAATACAGATATAGCGTTTTTTCTTTCGCATAGTCTCATGGACCAACTTTAAAACTTGAGGGTTAAATAAATTTTTGAAATATATTATATATTCTTATTTTTAATATTCCTTTTTATAAATTATAATATTTTTGTATTTATAATATAATATTGAAGCGTAAGAAGTGACGAAATAAGATTTTCTAGTATTAAAAATAAATAAGGAAAAGTATACAGACAATAAGAATCAAGCGCAGTAATTGAAGCAATAAAATTATCCATTGATGATGGCTCGGAATGATGCCAAAATGTTTGTTATTTATTGATTAATAAATCATTGATAATTTTGTTGCGTTCTAATTATTGCGCTTGACTCTTATCGCCAATGTACTTTTTCTTATTTATTTATAATATTGTTCTTAAATATTCATTTTGTTTAAAATCTTTAGTATTTGTGGAAGCGTATTGCAAGAAGCGCTGTAAGTATACTGATAAATAATATTGGGTCATCTAAAAAGTATCCGTGGTTTTTTGTCACTAGATGTGTTGACCATCAACGCGGATACTTTTTAGATGACCCAATACATTCGATTTTACAACGAAACATATCCTTATATTTATATCATGCTCGGATCCCAATGTGCATCATTGATCACGACTATAACGACCAAAATTGCGATTATCATTGAACAGAATTTCCTCACACCTCGCAAACTGAGATAAGACGAGTGCTAGCGTCGCTAGCCGAGTGTATTATTGACCGATAGCAGCGCTGAACAATAGCAGCGATGTTATCCATAGTATTACCTACTGTACTCCATTGATAATGGATTATATCAATAATATTGTGTGAGAGAGAGAGGGGAGGGTGGGAGGGAGGGGGAGAAAGGGAAGGGAGGGAGGGAAGGAGGGAAAGGAAGAGAGAGAGCGCAATTTATTTAATTTATTTTATATTCAAATTTTATGTATAAATATTTCAGGACAAACGTTTGTCTTTAAAATGACGTATTTCTGACAAAAATCTAAGACAATTTTTCCTTTGCTAAAATTTTATCCGTAACTTAATTTTTGAATTATAAGCAAAAATAGTGAGCGAATTATAAGTCGTATACGGAAGGTAGGCAAGGGCGGCGCAACGCACTTTTTCCGACGCAAATTTTCAATATAGAGCGAAAAAATGGCTCAAAAATGGAAAAAAAATCATTTTTTCGCTCTAGATTGAAAATTTACCCTGAATAGTCTTATTTTGATGTCAGATTCGTATTTAATAACTCAAAATACATAAGAATAGCTAGTTCTCCACCTCAGCACAGGGTACTTTCTTTTATGGGCCTGTGTAATCAGAAATTTTCCTTCTTTTATAAGTTACATTACATATTAATACGTACACAGATTTATCCATGCACTTGATTGATATTTACAAACGAATCTATTGGCTCACTACTATTTATCACTGCTGATTAATCATTTGGCAACTGAGAATTACTACAAAGACTCGTGAGGACCTGTGTGATTCACGGGGCAGCGTGACTGATAAGAACTAATCAGCGCGTGACAAGGCCCCGATTAGAAGGGAGCCGAATAGCCTCATGGATTCACGGAAAAATTCCGGCCGGCACTCGTATTGTGTGTAGAGTTTCCAATTTCTCTTCTTGTTCCGGTGTTACTACCATTAATGGTGCCGCCGTTATATGACACCCGGAAATGCGGAATTAATATTCAATATGGCCATCTAGATTGGCATGGCATATATACATACATATACATACATATTATACATACATATATATATATATATAAGCTAATAGTTTGCGAGCCACGTATCATTTGCACGAACTGCGTTCGTGTTCGCGATCATAACGCGCGCTGTAAGCGTTATTTATCTTTCTTACTAATAACTAAAGCATTTATAATATCAACTCAATACATTGACTTGTTTACATTGAGCTTCCGTGTCGAGTAACATATGTACAACTTGCCGACTGGCGTAAAATAGTCACGGCAGTGTGCTACACGTAGCTTAGCGCCGAGACACTACAGTATCTCCAGATAACGCGCTTAAGTAATTTTAACTCGTCGAATAATTAATCGGTAGTACTTTATTGTGATTAATAAAGTTAGTAATAAAGTTAATAAATTCCTGATTTTGTTGTTCAACTACTTGTGTAAATCAGTGGCTGCATTGATTTGCGAATTGATGGAATTTGATTGTGATTATCGTGTGCAATATTCCCTTCTTTGTAGTAATTCTCAATTGCCGAATGATTAATTGGTAGTGATTAATAGTAATGAGCTAATAGATTTGTTTGTCAACAATCAATGAAGTACGTGGATAAATCCGTGAATATATTGATAAATGATGAAATTTATAAAAGAAGGAAAACTTCTGAATATTAGTTACTGTATATGTTTCTTTCTTGGATTTAATTCTCAGTCACTAAATAATTAATCGATAGTATATAATAATAATGAACTGATAAATTCGTTCGTAAATCGATCAAATGTGCGTGAAACGCTATAACCCATACAGCACAGAAGATTGAAGCAATATTGTTACAATGTTACAATATTGCAGATTGCAATGTAACATTGCAGAGATATCACAGAAATTAACAATATGCCTGCAAAATGTTAGTAATATGCCTGTAATATTCCAAAAACATTAATTCTTTAATTGTTACAATAATAATAATATAAAAATATAATTTTTTACAATATTTATGTAGTACAGTCTTTTAGTTTGACAGTCATTTTTATGATATGATAATTAATATAATCAATTTTTATATAAAAATAAAAAATTTATCAATCTATTATTTAACGGCCATTTCGTTAGCACATTCGGTACATATCCACTAATACGGTTCTAATGCTGCCTTGCCATGGTGCTGTCCTGACACGATGCAAGTGCAGAACTATATATACTGGATTGATGTGATCTGGTGCAGAATTAAGTTTGAAACTTTAATAACTATATTACAATTAATGATAGTAAACACAAATATTTTCATTATCAAAAGTATTTGTTTTTTATCATATATAATTATATGCTTCTTTATCCGAGTATTCATTCACGATGTCCACATAATTTTTATCTTTTGGTCTTTCTTCTTTTATTACATATAACATGTCTTCTATTTCATCATTGCTACTATTTGTTTTTAATAATTCATTTATAATAAATAATTTTAGTTTTTCTTTATCCACCATTTTGTAATTTTTTGCTGCCTAACTAGTTTTGTTTGTTCGAACACCAAATTGCATTGACAAAAATGTTATTGCAACATTTCTCGAACTCGTTCGGTTCATTCGGTTGGTCCGAATACAAATTCAGCACTATACAGGATCAGTTTTCAATTTGCCGAATACGGCAACTTCAACGCACTGAAAACCCAAATGCGTGGCACCGAAGAAATTCGCACTTAGTGCGCACTAGTGCAGTCTACCGAATATACCATAAGTTTTATATTTATTTTAAATATGAAATAAAAAAATTATATAATATCGAGTTTGGATGCAATCAATGCATCATTATCGAATGAGACAAGAAGCAATTAAGCTGCTGAAAATGATTCATCGAAATATTAATTATGTCGATCGATGATTTATAGGAGAGGGAGAAGGAGAGAGAGAGAGAGAGAGAGAGAGAGGGGAGAGAGAGAGAGAAAGGGGAGGGGGAAAGAAATGTGTACATGAACATATCATTGCGTCACGCGTTTCATGCATGGCAAGCATCTGATCGCAACTGAGCGCCCGCGTTGGATGGTGCATTGCGCCCCTGCCTACTTTCTGTACACAATCATTATTTTTGTTTATAATTCAAAAATTAAGCTACGAATAAAATTTTGGCAAAGGAAAAATTGTTTTAGTATTATATCAGGAGTACGTCATTTTAAGGACAAATGTTTGTTCCGAGACACCTTATATAATAATAATTTTTTTTTAAATATGTGAAATTTTTAAATTGTGCCAATTATAAGTATATTTTGGTAAAACACTAATGTTATATAATTACTTTGAAACAAAAATACATGGAAATAAGGTGCATCTGATTGAAATAAAAAAATTTTAATATTAAGTGTTTGAATAAGTTTCCGCCGTTTTCTAAAAGACGTCGTCATGAATACTACATACATAGAATTTCATTGGTTGTATTTGAGAATACTATACACAACTTTCATATTGAGTATATGATATTTGATGGACGTGTAAACAACATATTTGTCATTCCATTGAAAATGTCGACTTTTGTACCAACAAAACAACATTTGCAAGAAGTTTTACTGCATTTATTGTTAAGAAAAGTGCACTTGAAAGTTCGCTTGTGGAGATGTATAGGGAACATATTCCATTCGAAAGAGTTTCAACGCGGAATGATGATTTCAATAAAAGATAAAGAATGTGAAAGTTGACCAAAAAATTGAAAGATGAAAAACTGGAACCTTACTTAATGAAGATTCATGTCAAAAGCTGAAAAAATTGTTAGAGGCATTAAATGTTCGATTAATTGATTAATCAAATGTTAGCAAATGTTTAAAATTTCAAAAAACAAAACGGTGAAAATTTATTCAAATACAAAAAAATTGGCGCCGCTAGACCAGTCAAGTTTGTTAGCGGCGGTAAGTATTTATATATTAAAATTTTTTTATTTCAATTAGTTGCTCTTATTTTCATTTTAGTTTAAAAGTTATAGCATTAGTGTTTCAACGAAATATATTTTTTGTTTATAATTGGCGCAATTTAAAGATTTCACACATTTTTGAAAAAATTATTACTTTTACAGCTTGGAAAATAGATTTGGAATAAAAAGTTACTTTTTTTCATCAAGAAGCACATACAAGTATATATAATAATTTACATAACGATTTTTTCTAAAAGGAATACTTAGCGCCTTTTTTACCTTCTTTTAAAAAGTTAATTTATGATATTACTATGGTAGTTCAGTTGTGTTTCTAAATCCGAAAAATCATGGCGCATAATTCGAGAGACTATAAACATGGTATATAAATTCACATGAAGTTATTTAAAACGCTCAAGATTCAGCTTCAACCGGTATAGCTTCTTACTTTATTGTGTGTTCACATAATACGGTCCTAATAAATCGTTTATTATTGTTTATATGTTGTTGTTTTATTATTCTCGTTTTTGAAATTGCAGTTGCATCTCCGCCCGATAGACGAGTTACACGAGACGATATTGGGGTAGCCCCGGCTGGTGTAGCGGTGAACAACGCAGCTGCTACTAGCTGCAGCAGTGTAAGCAGTGCGACATCTTCGAAATCGCGCAATCCTTCTTCTTCTCCCGGTCGAAATGGCCAACTCTCCAGTAAGTTTTCGAGGTATTACCCCTGAAATGGTCAAGATACACTTCGACAATTAGATTTCATCTACTTACACGCCCACACAAACATATCTCTGTGTATTAGTTACTGCGCGATTGTATCCGTAAATATATCCATACACGTTTCTTCTAAATACAAAATATTTTTTCAACCTGCTACAAAATTCTTCGATATTCGCGTTGTTGTATAGAAAGTTGTACATATATAAACTATTTGGTAGAATGATCATGTGAATAAGTCAGAAAAAAAATTGAATGTGTCACAATTCTTTGTGTAAAATTGATTTCGAATATATACAATATATACACAGTATATCTGAAAAGTTCGGATTGAGGTTATAAAAAATCAGAGATTTAAGGTTTCATCTTTTCTTTTTATTTAGGCTTCTACATAATCTTCTCCTCTTTCAATACACACCGTTTTAGATGGAAGATATAACGGTTGGAGTTAATAGTCCTCTTTCGGAATCGCCTTCAGTTCATGTATTACGTTCGCTTGAATGGTTGATATGTCCTCAAAAAACTATCCTTTTAAAAGCATTTTTATTTTGGGGAACAAAAAGAAATTTGCCGGTGCGAGATCGGAAAAATACGGAGAGTGATTTATCACTGTGACTTGGTTTGGTCAAAAACCGTAACACAATTAAAACAGAATGAGCTGGCGCGTTGTCGTGAAGGTGTTCAATTCCCAGAGGCAATAAAATCTCATCTGACACGTCTCATTCGATTCAGAAGGCGTTTCAAAATCTCTAAATAAAACATTGAATTAATGGTTTGGCCAAATGGCATAAAATCATGATAAATCAATCCTGCAGAATCAAAAAATGCGATGAGTATTGTCTTCATTTTTTATTTCTGTTGGCGAACTTTCATTGATCTCGCTTCATTAGGGGCTACCTATGCAAACGACTGTCTGTTTGTTTGCGGATCATACATGAAATATCATGTCTCATCACCAGACGATAGTTTTTATGAAATCTGGATCCT
This sequence comes from Acromyrmex echinatior, assembly GCF_024713525.1. Classification (NCBI taxonomy): domain Eukaryota; kingdom Metazoa; phylum Arthropoda; class Insecta; order Hymenoptera; family Formicidae; genus Acromyrmex; species Acromyrmex echinatior. Next base: position 12,673,308 of record NC_141859.1, read on the forward strand.
TGTCTGCCGTTTCAACAAAATCACGACAACAATTCACACGCATTTCTTTCTGTTCTGGAGTTAAAAAATGTGGAACAAAGCGCGCACAAATTTTTCTACGGTTCAAATCCCTATGATTGTTTGGTAGAAACAGTGTCTTCACCGATTTTTAATTGTTTAGATATCACACGAAGTATCCAACGAGGGTACTCGGTTAGTAAAGAACGCATAGCTTCCACAGCTTCCTTATTTCGAGCTGTTTATGGTCGACCACTTCTCGCGTCATCATCCAGGAAGATTACCAGTCTTCCTTAAAACGTTTAAATCAGTCGAATGTTATTGTACATGACAGTGCATCCTCTCCGAACACTGTTTTCATTATTTTGTGAGTTTTTATTGCAGTTTTGCCAAGTTTGAAACAAAATTTGATGCTCGTTGCTCCATCGTAAAAATTGAATGACACGCTTAAACATATAAATCAGAACACGTCCTCACTTGTCAAGTATTCAATTGATATTAATATAATTCGCACATGTTCTGCATGAAGCTTCTTAGAAATTATTTCTAACGTCGACCGTTAGATGGGACGATTTGTTTCATAAGAAAAAAATCAGTCCGGAAACTTTTCAGACATACTGTATGCGTGTGTGTGTGTGTATATATATATATATATATATTAGGTGTTGGAATTAATTCGTAGCGTTTTACAAGTGATGGGAAGTACTTTCATTAATGTATTTTTTAATGCTCATGTGAAATAAATAACATTCTTTCATTAAAAACGCTACGAATTAATTCCAACACCTAATATATATGAGTACAAGGTATATCTCAAAAATAGGGTAGAAGTCGCAGGAGGCGTAGAATGGATCAAGGAGAACAAAATAGTTTTATATGATTTTGAATTTGCTGTAATTTTCAATTATGAAAAAAGGAACCGTCTAATCCAATGTGCGATGAAGCTGCGTCACGCTATATATATATATATATATATATATATATACCGAAATCAATTTTGCACCAAGAATTGTAACAATCCAGTTTTTTTTTATTTGACTGATTCACATGATCATTCTTGTAAAATCATTCTTATAAAAGAAAAGTTCATATTTTACGATGGTTATCATAATAATTACGAAAAAAATTTTTTCTACCTCGTGGAGTGCGTCAAACTATGCAAATTAAAAAAAAAACACGTCTTTATTAAAAAAAAAGTCAGGTAGAGTACAAATAGATTCAAAATCTATGAATGTTTCATTTTAAAAATGAAAAAAAAAACTTTTAAATACAATCATTTTTCGCGAAGTTACACTTATTTATATGCGAAATTTTGATATAAATTTTTGTTGCGATAATTTTGTTGAGTGTATATATATATATATATATATAGTGTATACAGGGTTGGCCATATTCGACGGAAAGATGTTTTTTTTTCAATCATGGGAAAGAGATGTTAGATCGAGTAACGACGTTTCCCATGATTGAAAAAAAAAACATCTTTCCGTCGAATATGGCCAACCCTGTATATACTACAGGGTGTTTGGAAAATTGTCCGCAATACTTCGGAAAGTGATTCGGAAACAAACAGTTCTTTTTCCTTCTTTTTGGAATCACTTCCTAAAGTATTGTGGGCAATTTTCTGGACATCCTGTAAAAATATTAATTGCAGACGCATGACGAAGTTGCATCACACTCGTGAGCAGGGCTGGGTAAAATGCCTTTCGAATTCCATTTAAAATACTAAATATAAAATACTTTTAAAAAGTGTATTTAAAATGCAAAATATAAAATAGATTTTTCGAATCCATTTTAAATGTAAAATGGATAAATAGGTATTTTAAATGGTTTTCAAATGTAAAATAGTTTTTCTTAGTATACATATTTTTAAGTATTTTACGTTTGAAATTACTTTGCATAATGCTGGAACGTTCATTTTTTTTATTAAAATCGATATTTATGGATCTGGAATTAATTTCTTCTTTATAGTTTAATTTGTAATTTATTTGGATATTCATAAAAAATTAATACATTTTACAGTAATACAGATCTATTTTTATTTGATAAACACATTGTTTGCTTTGAATAGCAATTGCTTTTCAAATATATCATCGTGCATACTTCGATGATTAGGACGCATAATCATACCTCCATACAATAAACGTTCTATTGGCGCAGATGATAGAAGTGCAATATTATATTTTATAAAAACTTCTTTAACAATAGGAAATTTATTAAGTATGTCCAAACATGTATCTTCATCTTGCAAATACTGCAAGCATTGCAGTTCAACAGTATTTTTAACAGAGGTATTTGTAACACTTTCATCCGAAGATGATCCTCCTTCAAAAGAAAAAAATGTGCTTGTGATTTCGGATGTATTCATCAAATTTCGAGTTTTTGACACAGAATTTAGTAAATATTCAGTTTCATTAATAAGCAATTCTTTATCATTTTTTTTCTTTTTTTTGATATCCATCGTAACTTAAGGAACGGATGACTAACAGCTAAAATAGTATCATTTACTCGTGAGGAAAAATCAAAATTACTAAATCTTTTATACAAGCCTTCTAACAACACAATTACTAATTTCGCACAGTATTTCAAATGTTGATATTGTAATTTTTGCAAACTTTTTTGCGTTTGCAATAAAATGAGTAAAAATTCGTCATAAAAACAATTTTTCTCGTCTTGTAACTTATCTAAAGTTTCCGCAATTGGTTTGACGCATTCAGTGTATTCTGCTAAAAATTCAAAATCAGTTTATTTAAATTTTGATAGATCAAGTTCAAACAGTCGCAAAAATTACCAAGGAATTGTTTGACTGTCATTTAAACAATCGAAGGTCGAATTCCAACGAGTGACACAGGGTGATGATGAGGCCTTTCCTGTAATATCGACATGTCTCCGTAGCTTTAGGAGAGCGGGATGTTAAATTCCATGGCAGAGCATTTTCCAAAAGTAGAATGATAGGAACAACTATAGTTCCCTCCAGATAAAGGCCCTGTTAATGCGGCTTTGATATCAACTGTGATTAACATTTATTGTATGACTTGTACAGCGCCGATGTACAGGTAAAAATATGTTGGACATAAAATTGACGTTACTCGTAATTCTCTCAGTTATGTTTTGTATAATAAAATCATCATCTGAATCATCATTATCGTTATTATCCAAATCGATTTGATTGTTCTGACTGAATATCAAAAAGGCTTTCATCATGTTTGATGCATTTTTGTTGTTACTTTTACAACTTTTTTTGCGTCAAGTTTAAAAATTCGCAGTGTATATCATGAATCATTTCAGCAATCTTGTTATAATAATGTCTATCTTTAAACCTGCGACAAGCTACAGCCGCACTTTCCCTCTGAAAACTTGCATTTATCTATGAAAAAAAAACACATATACATTTAAATACAAAGTTATTAATGAATTAATAAAAATTCACGAAAAAATTTGTAATTGTTTTCCTCTGAATCTGATTTAAAAAATTATATAATTATACAAAATGATAAATATTATTTCTAATAACATTTCATTTTCAATTAAAATGTGAATATAACAAATCGAAATATTGCCAAATAACTATCAATACAATAAATTTCATATAAAAAACTTCATGAAAAAATCATTACTCTCAACATGATAAATCAAAATGTAATTTTCAGTATGCATTATGTATCATTATAGCTATTAAAAATAAAAATAATTAGTATAAAAATACCCAATGAACAGTTATCCCAAGAAAATTTCTTTTCGATGATGACCAAATATCAATTGTAATACACACGTACTTAGTTCCTTCCAAAATTTCTGTAAGATACTGTAAGATACTGTAGCATGGCTGTGAATTCGGTATTTATTTGTAACCGTAATGTTTTTCTTGTCATTATGATGACAGAATTTGTCAGCTTATTGACACCTAAGAAGTTAATTCATCAACAATATTAATAAAAATAATAATATATACCTAAACAACAATACAAATTAGATATTCTTGAGACTTCCACGGATGCTTTCTATATAACTATTGTGTGTTTCACGAGTTTTCTCCGTGTCTAGATCCATTTTTGGAATGTCAACGTTTCGTGAGCCTTGCAGTTCACTTCATCAGAGCGAGGAGCAACTTGATACTTATCGAAACACATAACAGTTAAATACAAATTAGATTAATTCATTATTAAAAAATGAACAAATGAATAAATTAATGAATGTAGAATGTATTAATAAATAATAAATAATCATTAAGCATGTATATTACCACATGTAAGATTTTTGAACGCCTGATGTTCTACAATATCCATTGGAGACATTGTCTTTACAACGAAGGAAATGATGAGATCATCTCATAAGTTGTTAACTTTTGCGAGAAAATGTATTGTAACTTTTAAAAAGCCGCTGCTTCTTTTGCATTGTAATGTTAGGTATTTCAGATTGCACATTGTTATTATTGATACTGCAAGACCTTTTCCATGGATTTTTGAACTGCTTACTTTTATATTCCTTATATTCTTCTATAGAGTGACTTTTCGTCTGCATACAAAAAATAAATTTTTACTCTTAATAATTATAATAATAAACTCATAGATCAATATACATTTTGTATTAGATCAATATATAAATTTATTTATATATACCAGACTAATCTCTATGTCTATCTATTTATCTATCTATTTATCTGTCTATCTATCTATCTATTTATCTATATATCTATAGTATTTTAAGTTACAAATTTTGAGATATCCTATATAAAATATTAATGATATTAAAAATGATACTAAATAATGCTTATATACCTTCAAGTAGCTCAAAAAATTCGTGGTTGCAATTCGATCTTTTATCTTGTGCTTACATATTGTACATTCTTCTTGTATATTTTCACCACTTTCATCGATCCGAATAATCTTGAAAAGTTTCCCGTCTAATATTAGAGGTATCGTTTTATTATTTAAATTAACATACATATTTTCATTTTCTTTTTTTTCGTTTTTTTCTTCTTCATTCTCTTGATTGCTTATCATTTTGTTCATTTTTAACTGCGAAACTAAAAAAGTGCGGATACACCACACTACACTCTACTAACTACACAGTACACAAGTACACAAGTACACAACCGATACAATACAATAAGAACTTCTTCTTTTCTTCTTTAATAATTAATGAGATATTATATATGACATCGATCTCTCAAGATTTGGTGCAAATACAATAAAAATAAGATTATGTCCACACTATTTACTAGCCGTAATATATTATAGATTACGTAACATCGTCGCGGAAGTAAAAATACACAAATGATGTCGCGAACGATAATGTAAACGATATTTGGCTTTCTATTTGATCTCAGCCGCCAGCGCCGCAGAAAATCCTTCTACTTTTGTCAATTGGTGCTCGGCGGCGCTGGCTACAAGTAGCGGCGAGTGCAGCGTCAGTTGGTGAAACAAAAGTGGAGAGGCGGATTTTCTGTGGCGCCTGGGGTCAAACTGGTCGCGAACATTAAGTTCAACATCGCCATAGAAGAAACTGTGTTTTGGCCAATCACGGAACTTGGTTCTTCTTATACGTTAATGATTCCAGAGAAAATTTATGAACACATAGAAAAACCATTTACCTATTATATAAATGATTAAATGATAGACATGATTTCATTTTAAATGTAAAATGGAAATGATTTTCTAAAAAAACTATTTAAAATGCAAAATGCCATTTCCATTTTAAATATATATTTAAAATGGAACTATTTTAAATATTATCGAACCCTGCTCGTGAGTCGCACTATATATGTATATTATAATATATACGTACATCTGGAAACACTGATAGTGTCTCGGCGCTAAACTGTGGCGCGAGACACGGACGTGCCTCCTTTATGCGAACCGGTGAGTTGCGTCAGATTGAGGTTATTGGAACTCAATAAGGCTGAACCGATCAACTTCTATTAGACTGACAAGGAAAAAAAAAATATTAAGATTTAGAAGTCGCTAATAAATGATTTTTAAATCAAAATTTCGATTTTTCTTAATATTGGGTCATTTAAAATCCGCGGTTTTTTCATTCAAAAATTGAACAAAAAACCGCGGATACTTTTTAAATGACCTAATATATATGTTTCGATTTGATGCAAAAATGGCTTAATTCGGATTTTAAATGTGATACTATATGTTTTTTTGATTACTGAATACGATACAATAATTCATTTAATTCTATGATATACACCTCAAGAAATACAGCCCGATTAATGTGAAAAAATGATCAAATTTCGAATTCAAGGTCGATTTTAGCAAGGTTTCAAGCGTCAAATGGATCGTTACTCTTCTCAAATTACAGATCTGTTCACCCAGAAAAAGATCCAATTGTAATTTTCTCAGGACCTTCTACAGGATCTTTAAAAGTGGCATTTAATTGGATTATGAAACGTTTTTAAGAATAAAAAATTTTTTTATTAGTTTTAAAGTATATCGCTTTGTGATTTTAACATCCTCAAATTAACATTAAAAAACTTTTTTTTAGAAAATGAAATGAGTAGACAATATAAAAAAAAGATAATTTAATTAATTAAAATAAATACATATATCAAATAAAGACAAAAACAGGAATAGAATTTCAATGGAATCATAATTGGTGATTCAACTTTTTGGTAATTCATAATAATTATTGAAAATTTTGATAATAATACAAATATTTTGAACACGATAAGAAAAATCTGATGGTTATATATTATGAAGTAAGCATTGAAATTGCTCTTCATTTTTAATTATTAGCCTATTAAAATTTTCGAAACAGAACAGAGTGAATGTTGGAACAATTCGCATGGCTTAATAGGAAAATTTTCTATGTAAATGTATTCTTCGGAAAGGACCCTGCATAAAATCATAAGATTTTGATTCTCGGTGAAATTGGCTGAAACCTTAGTATATTATAATTCTTGACTCACTCAAAAAGTGTCCATAGGCATAAAGCTTGAAAATTTTTTTTGTTATAGCCATTTAAAGTTTTATTTTAATAATGCCTCAAAATCAAGTTTCTGTAATAATAATTCAATAAATCTGCAATACCTCAAGAGATTTTAGATAACAATATGCAAACCACTCTCATTATCCTCACTTTCACTCACCCCCCCCCTTCTCACTCCCTTACCATCCCCCTCACACAACGGCTCGTGCGCGCATTTTTATATCGAAAAGATGCATAAAAATTGAAATAAATTTTTTAATTTAATTTATCGATTACAAAATATAAATAGCGACTACAGAGTTAAGCGAAAAAAGTTAAGTGTTCCGATAACAAAATAATGAGATACTAGTAAAATCTATTGTTCTAACGCTTATTAGAAAGAGAGAGTTACAGTTATAAAAGCACAAAAGCGGAACACAGCAGTATAAAAATAGATCCAACTTAGAATTTTATAATCATGTATTTAGAGTTTGCTAGACTTTTACGACTTCTCTCACGCGTATTATTTGAAATGCGTGAATTCCTTTATCTCTCACGTGGGAGATGCTTGATTATCTGAATGCTTGTTTCCCCACGTAAAGAACCGTGTTCAAAAATATTGGGTTGCTATCGCTGAAATGCTTTTTAAGAGAAGATTTATACCTAAACACAACTTTTCCTTTTTATTTCTTTTTTTTTCACTTCGACTTTTTTTTAGAATGAAAAAATGATAAATTCCAGGCCAGCCCTGAAATTTCAGGAATTTTCTAAAAACTTTCCAGAATACATATAATTCTAGTATATATATATATATATATATATATATATATATATATATATATATTATATGTTGCGCACGCATGTACGCACGCTCGCACAAAAATGTAATAATAAAAATTTATTTCTATTTTTATGTATTTTTTATAAAAATGCGCGTGCAGATGTATGTATGTGGGGGTGAGAGAGAATGAAGGTGAGAGTGGTTCGCATATTGTCTAAAAGCTCATGATTTATTACAAAAACTTGATTTTGAAATATTAATAAAATAAAATTTTAAACGGTTATAACAAAAAAACTAGTTATTTTTAAGCTTTGTACCTATGGACATTTTTGATCATGTTGTGAGTCAGGAACTACAATTAAAGTTTCAGCCAATTTCATCCAGAGCCATAATCCTATGATTTTATGTGAGGTCTTTTACTCTCCAACAACGTTTTATTAAAATATTTGATTATAATAATATAATGATATTATCCTCAATTTTTAAAGAAATCAAATCACAGTTATTAGGATCACATCAAAGTTTATACTCAAATGGTTTCAAGCTTAATCAATTAATTATTAATAATTAAAATCGAACGGTTGTTTTTTTTGAACGCTCACTGGCACGTTGCAATTTGTACAATTTCGGTTTACATATCGAAATTTTCTCTTAATTTCGACCGAAACCAAAACTCTGACTTTTTATCGAAACTGAAATCAAAACCGAAATTTCGATAGTACTCTACAGTTAAATTTATTCATTAAGTAGTTTTCGAGTTATAAGGCTTGCAAATTACAGTACGGCAGGCATTAGCATTACCCAAAGTATCCGACCGACGATTAAAATCTCTTTTTTAAAATCTCCTGTTATTCAAGATCACCTAGATAATTTGTCAAGACTAAAGTTATTAGAGATTATTCCTCTTATTTTCATTTTTGCGAAAAATTCATTTCTACATAAAAATGAAAATAGGAGGTACAACCTTCAATGTGGCCTTGATCTTGACAAATATTGGAAGTACAAATTAGTTCGGTCCGTTTTTCAAAAGATGGCTCCAGCTGTTGTGAATGGTTTCATAGTGACAGCTGATTTTGGCGTTTTCAGAGAGGTTAGACATCTGCTAATAATATTCAGTTTATGTCGCTTTGAATTACAAAAATCTTGATTTTTACTGTGTTTGAAATGTCGAATTTTGTGTTAACCAACTAGCGTTTGCGGGAGGTTCTAATTTTCTGCTTTAATTGGAAGAAAAGTGCAGCTGAAGCCCATCGAATGCTTGTTCGAAGTTTATGGTGACACTGCTCCAACTAATAAATCATGTAGGGAATGATTTCGACGTTCCAAGGATGGAGATTTCAGCTTTGAAGACAAGCCTCATTCTGGACAGCCAAAAAAATTCGAAGACAAAGAATTAGAGGCATTACTCGAAGAAGATCAGAGTCAAACGCAAGAGGAACTTGCAGAATCATTGGGAGTAACTCAAGAAGTCGTTTCACGATTAAGAGCCATGGGAATAATTCAAAAACAAGGAAATTGGGTGTCTTATGAACTAAAACCGAGAGACGTTGAAAGGCGATTTTTCACTTGCGTTTTTCACAGCTGATTCAAAGACAACAAAGAAAAGGTTATTTGCATCGGATTGTGACTGGAGGTGAGAAGTGGATATTCTACGACAATCCCAAGAAAAAATACTACGCTAAGCCCGGTCAATCGATCTCAACATCAACACCAAAGCCGAACATTCATGGTTCAAAGATCATGCTCTGTATCTGGTGGGACCAAAAGGGTGTTGTTTACTATGAGCTGCTGAAACCTGGCGATTCCATTACGGACGATTGGTATCGGCTACAATTGATTTGTTTGAGCCGTGCATTGCGAGAAAAACGGCTGGAATACGAGTAAAGACATGATAAAGTATTTTTCTTCATGACAACGCTCGGCCTCATGTCGCAAAAGTCGTAAAAAAATATTTGGAAACGCTCAAATGGGATATTTTACCGCACCCGCCGTATTCTCCGGATATTGCTCCTTCTTAATTACTGGTTGTTCCGAAGGATGCAACACTTTGGCAAGTCACCGGTTCACTTCTTTCGCAGAAATCAAAAATTGGCTCTAAAATTGGATCACTTCCAAAGACGAGTCATTTTTTCGAGATGGAATTCGAAAATTGCCTGAGAGATGGGAAAAAGTAGTAGCCAGCGATGGACAATACTTTAATTAATCATTGATTTTTTTGTTAAATAAATGCATTTTTGAACACAAAAAAACGGACAGAACTAATTTGTATTCTCATTTATTTAGAGCGTAACAATATTCAAGAGATTTTAACTGTCGGTCGGACACCTTGGGCAATGCTAATGCCGACGGTACTGTAACTTTATACTGTAAGTCTTATAACTCGAAAAGTACTTAATAAAAAAATATTTTATTATAGTGTTTTGAAAAGCTCTCGAGATAATATGTAATAAAAAATGGAGGGTTCTATTTAAAAAATTCAAAATGACTTGCCCTGACCTTGATTACGCCATCTAAAATCAAACAAATGGCATCACTTATGTTCCGCTCGGAGTTCCAAAATTTTTATCTGAAACATTTTTCCTTAAAATGCACTATTCAAGAGATATTTGAGATAATCGATAAAAATGGGACACTGTATACAGGATGATCCACTTAAATCGATCATCTTATGTATTTCATTTATTTTTAATGATATAAAAAATGTTTCAAATAAAATTGGAACGGTTTCAAGGGGGACGTATTTTGGCCATGTTGTTTTTTTCTTTTAGATGGAGCCTTCAAAAAGATATGAAGGTTCACTTTTTTAAATTATGTGATTTTTATTTACATAATATGATTCTTCTAATTATTCTATATCTATAAATATTAAAATAGAGATATCAAAAAATCAATAGTTTACGAGGTGTTTCACATTTTATTCTGATACATTTTAACATAAAACAAAATATCTCGTAAATTATTAATTTTTTGGCACCCTAATATTTTTATACACAGAATAATAAGATGAATCAATTGGTGTGGAGAAAACACACACAGTTATTAATTAAAAGTTTTAATAATCTATTTAAGGTCAGATCAAGGTCACATCAATTTTTTTTAATGACACACCCTATTTTGATTCTATTCCAGAATCTAATAGCTATAGTATCAAGAACTTTTCAAAACACTACAATAAAATTATTTTTCATGAAATACTTTTCGAGTTATGAGACTTGAAAGTTATAGCACTGCATTAGCATTACAAGCATAGCAAGCTGTCCGACAGTTAAAATCTCTTGAATGTTCAAAATCATGACCTAGGTAACATTTATTAAAATTAAGGCCAATTGGAGATTATTCTTTTTATTTTCATTTTTGCATTAAAAATTCATCTTTACGTAAATGAAAATAAGAAGTATAATATTTATTGACCTCGATTTTGACAAATATTATCCAGGACATGATTTTGAATAACATTCAGGAGATTTTAAGGCTCATCTACACGACAAAGCGTAACAGACGTAAGGGCGCAGGCGTAGGCGCAATTGTTTTTAGTCGTAGCGGCATGCAACAGCGCAACGGAAATAAATTAATTTTATTTCCAACGCCTGCACCCAATGTTACGCCGATCCTTTTCGCTGTCGCAGTTATATTATACGTGTATTATACGATTACACGGTTTGGGTTCTTAAAAACATAGACAAGGAAAATTATTATCTCGTATCGAGATACTATCGTCTCTCCTGATAATAATGAATCAATAGGAATAATTTGTCTGAAGAACGTGTAATATATAGGGTGTTTCTTCTAATTTGATTATTCAAAATGTCTTCGTTGTTTTTATGATATGGGAAAATATACTATAGGGAAAAGTTGTTTGATTGGAAGGGACACATATTATGATGAGCAAAAAATTTTTCTCAAGATCATTTTGAGATTTCAAGATCATCGCGATTTTTTAAAAATGGAATAGCATATTTTCATTAATGTAGTAATGTAATTCATAAAAAAAAAATTTAACCATATATGCTATGTTGTCCTTCAAATGATTTGAACACGAAAAAATCACATTTATATGGGAAAAAGAAAAGTTAACATACTTAAGTATTTTCAATCAAGATATTCATTTATTTTAAAAGATATCCGAAGTGATTGCTATTAACTTTCATACATTTTCGAATACGATAAATAAATGATTGTTTCGCACATATTAGTTGTCGGCAAATCGTTTTTCAATGAATGATGTGATTTATCTGCTAAAAGTGTTTGGAAAGTATTGAAACGCCATAATTTTCATCTTTATCGCATGCTTACATCAATCTCTTGGTGATAACGATTTTAAAAATAGGTAAAGATTCTGTGAATGGGTTCTACACCAGTTAGAGATTGATCAACAATTCTTCGATTATGTGTACAGACGAGTCATCTTTTATAAATCATAGACAATTAAATACACATAATATGCATTATTGGACCGTCGACAATTCACATTGGCTTCGACAAGTACAACATCAACATCCATGGAATGTAAATGTCTGGTGTTGTATTATTGGAAATTGCGTCATTGGTCCATTTTTTGAAAGGAAATATAAATGGACAAAATTATGCAAATTTTTGTATTATTAAAATATTATTAGATAAAGTTCCATTGAACCATCGTATGAGAATGTAATTATAGCAGGATAGTTGTCCAGCACATAATGCACTTATCGCACGCAATGTGCTTAACAGAATGTTTCCCGATCGCTGGATTGGGCGTGATAGACGAATTTGTTGGCTGACTCGGTTGCCAGACCTTATGCCACTTGACTTTTTTCTATGGGAAAAAAAGTCAAGTTTATTGTGATATTCCCACAATACCGGGAAACATACAAAAAAGAATTCGACGTGCATGTATCGACCTCAATCAGAATCGTTGAAAATGTGAAACAATCATTTATTTATCGCATTCGAATGGCAATCATTTCGAACATTTTCTAAACTAAAGTAAATAAATATCTTCATTGAAAATAGTTAAATGTGTTAACTCTTCTTTTGTTCATATAAATGTGATTTTTTTCCAAAGTCATCTGAAGGACAAATATCATATATGGTTGAATTTGTTTTTTTATGAACTACATTACTACATTAATGAAAATATGCTATTTTATTTAAAAAATCGCGATGATCTTGAAATCTCGAAAATTATGAAAAAAATTTTTTGCTTATTGTTCGAGAGCGAGTTAAAGTGAAAACGACGGTGAGAAAACTTTGAGCGAAAAGGGGTTTGAATTATAGTTCGACTTACGCGACTTCTTGATCATGAATCGAACGCGGCGTGCATGCGTGCGTGCGTACGTGAATGAAAAGACTTTCCGCGAGTGAGGAATCCGATTAGGAAAATGCTGTCTCCACAAACTTTTAATATCAGCAAATGAACTCGACACTCACCCTGACTTTGGCAAAGCCACTCAAGGTCAAATTGATATGATCAATAAATAGATCTTTTTAAATCTCACAACTTTGGTTTGAACATATTTTTGACTGGTTCTTATCCTGCGGAGATAAAAAGGATAGATAGGTGATCTGAGACATCCTGTATATAACACCTGTATATCCATACATTCATTAACTTTGTGTATCCCAATACACAGCTATATGTTAAAACAGCTATCAGATATAAAAAATCAGTAGTTTATTTTTCATCACCTGTTTGTATTAACAACTATATTATTTCATTTAAATGTTCAATATTCACTCTTGCGCTTGTTTTACGCTTACATTGCGCGTTCCTGTGTAGAAATGACACAGACTCCCTGCGTCTACGCCTGCGCTCTTGCACCTTTACATCGTGTAGACGAATCTTTAATCGTCAGTAGGACACCTTGCGTAATGCTAATGCCAGCTATAACTTTCAAGTTACAGTATTATAAAAACTGCTTATATTATCTGATAGAAGACACTTTTTAGTTTGTATTTATATATTTAAAGTTTTATTTTTAACTTTTGTTTAAAAATATTATCTAAAAACAAAGTCGGTATCGGCACTTTCTCTAATATGTTTACATAAGCCAAAAGCAGACTCAACTCCACTGTGATTTCACTATTGAACGTACGGGCACAATTAACGTAATAAAATATGATGAAATGGGTTAAGAATGCGCGTATGCGCATTGCGAAAGTACACGAGTTGTAGAAGCGAGAAGTCGATTTTCTATCTCACTATTTTGGCACAACCCTCACTCCTAAAAGAGATTGCTAACTCCGTTAGCAATATAGGAGTATTACATATTTATAAGGATGTAAGTGTAACATTATAATTACTAGGCAGTTACTAGGCAGATTTATTGAAATTATGAAATATACAGCTAGCTATAATTTTCCACGTCATAATTGTGTAATATTTTATGTTTAGTTATTAGCTAATTTTCTTTGTACAGCTACTGGGAAAAGTGAGCGTTACATTATTAGTTAACCAGAAGTAGATAGTAGCTATCTAAGACACAACTTTTCTATCTCATGACTACATAGGCATAAGGTTCAATTTCTGCTCGGGAGATGGCATTAATGTTAATGTTGTTAAAGACATTCCGATCATAGCTATTATTTCTTAATGCTTTAATATTATTCCATGATATTTAATTGTTTACTAATAATAAGCGTAAACATGATTTATACCATTTTAAAAATAGAGCTTCCTAAAGAGCATTTTTAACATGCATTACTTTTATCTTTTAATCAGAGGAAAATAGCGGCTAAAGGTCATAAAACTCTTATGATGATATTGCTCCATCAATTAAGAATATTATTAATAATGATTCTATCGATTCAAAAGTGATTTCAATGTCAACGACAAAAGCTGGAAAATACAAATTTGCATTTTTGAACGAAAATCCAGCACAATTCACGTCAGAATTTGCCAGAGAATTAAATGTTGATCGTACAGTTATTAAACGTTTACGTGATATGTTGTTTAATAAAAATCTTTGAGAAAAAATCGCAAAACTAAATCACACTTCTAATACGTGATATCTCATGGATATCACGGATGTGATATTCTTGGATGTCCTATGGATGTCGTCTAAGACATCTCACTCACGTGGATACTTGCATGTACATCCCATAAATATCCGGAAATGTGGGCTCTAATAATAAATAATAATTAATTAAATAAAGATTATACGTTTCGCGGATTTCCTCCGTGTACAGATCCATTCTTGGAATGCGTTTCGTGAACGTTGCAGTCCATTTCATCAACGCGAGGAGCAGCCTGATACTAAGTTGTTCCTCCGAGCCGTTCTTTTTTTATTATGCTACTTGTTGGAATGATGGGGGGAACGAAGAGAATTGTGGGTAGGGGGGAGGGAGGGAGGAGAGATGGGAAAAATTGATCGGTCTTTAATAACTGGAAGAACTGGTTTTCCATATTTTATTTATGTTGTTGCCATTATCTCTATTTAGATTATTAGGGTGTTTTTATATCTCTATGGCTTCTCTATACTTTCTTACAAAGTATGATGTAATGTTGACTATTATGGTCGTTTTGTCAAACAGTATTTGATATCCTGTTTCGATGTTGCGTTCTAATAATGTTGATTGCGTGACGTGTTTTAGCTTGACATCATTGGTATTTTTTTATCCGTAGATTAATCATTTTCCCGGTTTCTTCAATATATGCTTGTCCGCAGGAACAAGATATTTTGTATACTTCTGCGGAGCCGAGTGGAGGTTTTTGATTTTTAGAATTTCTTAAGATATGTCCTATCTTTTTGAGTGTTTTAAAGATAGTTTGGATATTGTGTTTGTTTAATATCTTACCAATCCGATCTGTTTCTTTGACATATGGAAGAATAGATAGAATCCTTTCGTCTGTGTGTCAGAGACCATTGTCTTGTTTGCATGTTTATCGATTATTTTGATTATGTCTTTTTTGTCGTGTCCGTTTTTCTGTAAGGCTAGTTTTAAGTGGTTGAGTTCTGTCTATAGATGTTTTTTGTTAGAGATGGTGAAAACTCTATGTGCAAGTGAGTTAATTGCAGATTGTTTTTGTGCTGGGTGGTGATGCGACTTGGCATATAGGTATCTATCTGTGTGTGTTGATGTTCTGGTTTTTACATATGATGGCCTAAAGCACCATCAGCTTTCTTAGGGACAAGAACATCTAGGAAAAGGAGTTCTCCATTTTCTTCTATGTCTGTACTGAAGTGGATATTTGGATGTTAATTATTGAGGAAAATAAGGAATTCGGAGTTCGATTTTGCTGTGTCTCCATATCATAAATGTGTCATCTATGTAACGGAACCAAATTTCTGGTTTTTTGGGTGTTTTTCTGCGGGTCTCTTTCTTAAAATGCTCCATGAAGATGTTAGCGATTACAGGAGAAATAGGAGAGGCCATTGCCGCTCCTGAAGTTTGTTCTTAAATTGATTGTTATAAGAGAAATAAATGGTTGTTAAGCAGTGCTCTATTAGCGGGATGAGATCGAAGGGAACTTTGTGTGAGACTTTTATTATGTTTAATGTGTTTTTTATTAGGACTTATGTGAAAAGGAATTCTACGTCGACTTACAAGCAGATCTGTGGGACGTAATCGGATTTTTTGGATCTTTTGTATGAAGTTGAATTGATTAAGTGTGATTCGGATTTTCTAGTGAGGAGTTGTAGTGTTTGTGCTAGAAAGCGGGATAAGTTGTATGTGGGGGAGTATATGGCGCTAACAATCGGTCTGAGGGGGATGTTTGGTTCGTATACTTTTGGTAGTCCGTATAATCTTGATGGAAAAGGATTTGTAGGTTTTAATGTTGATTTGGTTTTACTGGGAATGTTGCTTTTTTCCATCAAGATCTTAGTGTTCTGTGCGATTGTATTAGTTGGATCGTTGTCAAGTTTTTTGTATGCTTTGTCCGAGGATGATGTCTGTGTCCCTGTTCAGGTCTTGGAGGGTCAATCGCTCTTGTCTAGTAATGTTTGGTGGAGAGGATTTGGCTTTGAAAAGGATATTATTAGGGGTTTGCATTAAAAGTTACTGTTCACGTTTAGATGACAGTAGCTGCGTATGCTATAGTCAGAGACATCTGCTACTTATATCATTTTGAAGTGTGAACATTTCCTATTAAAATTCAGACGTCATCCTTGGTTATATATGTGCTTTTTTATAACTGAATTAAAATAGAACGTGATAAGTTGTTTTTCCGATGTGTACTTCTACACTATTTTGATTTGAAAAAAAGTGCAGCTGAAACTCATCGATTGCTTGCGGAAATTTATGGTGAATCTGCTCCATCGGAAACAGTATGTAGAAACTGGTTTCGATGATTCAAAAGTCGTGATTGTGACGTTCACGACAAACAAAGCAATGCTCTGTATTTGGTAGGATATGGAGGGTGTCGTGTATTATGAGCTGCTTAAACCGAACGAAACAATCACCTCCGAGCGTTACAACAATTGGAACGTTTGAATGATAATTTGATGCAAAAACGACGATCAATTGCATTAAATCGTCGAAAGGTGATTTTACTCCATGATAACGCTCGGCCGCATGTTGCTATAATCGTGAAACAAACACTGATGGATCTCGAATGGGAGGTTCTCCCGCACCCAGCGTATTCTCCGGACTTAGCACCAAGCGATTATCATCTGTTCCGATCGATGCAACATGCTCTGGGAGATACACACTTCCATAATTATAGCGAAGTCAAAAATTGAGTTGATGAATGGATTGATTCAAAAGACAGACCATTCTTTCATCGTGGAATTCAACTTCTGCCTGAAAAGTGGCAAAAAGTCATAGCTTCCGAGGGAAAATACTTTGATTGAGGTATTCATATATTTTGCTATTGAAATAAGTGCTCAAATACAAAGAAAAACAATAACTTTTAATGCAATCCCCTAATATTAGGTGTACAAATAAGTTTCCGCCGTTTGACAAAAGACGGCTCCACTAGCAAGCTATGGTTAAAATTGTCTGATGTAAAACATTATATTGTAAGGTTGGACATCTGTCAACAACATAATCTTGAAATACTAGCGATTTTGTATCAGCATCATATATTTTTTTTTAGTGCGAAAATGCCGAATTTTGAGCCGAATAAGCGTCATTTGCGGGAACTTTTGATTTACTTCTTTAATTTGAAGAAATCTGCAGCTGAGGCTCATCGATTGCTTGTAGAAGCATATGGTGAGGCTGCCTTAAGTGAGAGAAGTTGTCGTGAATGGTTTCAAAAATTTAAGAACTGATGTGAATTTGACGTCGAAGACAAAGAACGTAGCGGAAGGCCGAAAGTGTACGAAGACGCGGAATTGGAAGCATTATTGAATGAAGATTCGTGCCAAACGCAAAAGAACTTGTACTTACATTAGGAGAGACTCAACAAGCAATTTCACATCGTTTGAAATCATTGGGAATGATTCAAAAGCAAGGGAATTGGGTTCCATATGAACTGAAGCCGAGAAACATTGAACGCCGATTTTCCATATGTGAAATGCTGCTTGTCAGGCATAAACGAAAGGAAAATTTTTTACATCGTATAGTCACTGGTAATGAAAAATGGATCCACTACGATAACTCAAAGAAGAGGAAATCATGGGGATCACCTGGCCATGCTTCAACATCGACAGCCAAACCGAATATTCATGGAAAAAAACTCATGTTGTGTATTTGGTGGGATCAGCTTGGTGTCGTGTATTATGAGTTGCTCAAACTGAACGAAACCGTTATTGGGGCTCTCTACCGAATACAATTGATGAGATTGAGCCGAGTACTCAAGGAAAAACGCGCCCACTACTACTCCAGGCATGACAAAATTATTCTCCTGCATGATAATGTTCGACTACATGTTGCGGCGCCGGTCAAAACCTACATGGAAACACTCAATTGGGAAGTTCTACCCCACCCACCGTATTCACCAGACATTGCCCCTTCCGATTACCATCTATTTCGATCGATGGCGCATGGCCTGTCTGAGCAGCACTTCACATCATATGAAGATATCAAAAATTGGATCGATAATTGGATAGCCTCAAAAGATGAAGCGTTCTTCCAACGCGGTATCCGTATGCTACCAGAAAGATGGGAAAAAGTAGTGGCTAGCGATAGACAATATTTTCAATAAAACATTATGTATCGTTCTTTCACAATAAATGTTTAATTTTTGATTAAAAACAGCGGAAACTTATTTGTATACCTAATTGTTATCTGTCTGCGAATATTATCTGCTTGTTCTGATGGGAGTCGGTGGATGGTTGACTCTATTTGGCTGATAATCTCTTCCTTTGGAATCTTTCTACGTGCTATTGCGAAGTTAAGGCTTTTAGCAAGTGTAGATATAATGTCTTGAGACAGGTCTTTGTTGGATAGGTACTTGACGTTAAGTAGAGAGGGTTATGGATTTTTGTGAGGGACAAGATTCATGTATTTCTGTCTTTCAGAGGATTGTGTGTGGATCTTCATGGCTTGATCGTGTAATACGATCTAGGGTTTGTCAGATATCATGCCGCAACATGGCAAATAGGAACAAATGGAGTTTAAAGGTTTTATGGGAGATCTGGGCTATTCGTGACTTAGTGAAGTGGATGCGTTCTTTGATAAGAATGAGGCTGGTTTTATGAAGAATGTTTTTGGATTTGTGAGTTCATAGCTGATCTTGAATTGTAGGAACTTTGGGATAATGTTATTATTCCTGCAGCGTGTTAGGAATGCCAAGTTTCTTGGCTAGGAAAGACCTGAGTTTGCTAAAATTGTTTACTTTAGCAAGAATACTCTCCCTGTAGAGGTATTTGATAATATTCTTGATCATAATAGCCAACATTACATATTTTTCACGAAAGTATAAAGAAGCCAGAGATACAAAAACACCCTAACAATCTAAATAGAGATAATGACTACAACATAAATAAAATATGGAAAACCATTTTCCCGGTTATTGAAGACTAACCAATTCCGCTCCCACAATTCCCTTCTTTTCCCCCACCACAATATATTATGCCAACAAGTAGCATAATATAAAAGAAACAGTCCGAAGGAACAGCTCAGTATCAGGCTGCTCCTCGCTCTGATGAAGTGGACTGCAAGGTTCATGAAACGTTGGCATTCCAAGAATGAATTTAGACACGGAGAAAACCCGCGAAACATACAACAGTTACATAGAAAGTATCCGTGGAAGTCTCAAGAATATAATTAATTAGATAATTATATTAGATTGATATGATTCTCTTGTGTGCAGATTCAAAATTAGGTATTTCACAAAATTTATGTTTTTCGATATTGGTTATGCTCTAATTTTTGAAATTATAATTTTTCGATACAAAAAGTTTAAAGATTTGAGTGATATACAATCTAATGAATCTAAAGAAAATTTTACAAGAGTGACACAAGTTTTTCATATGTAAAAAATATGTTTATTAATAAATATCTGAACGTTTCGACTACATTATTTTGGTCATCTTTTAACGTCATACTATTTGTCTGAATACTGTGTACATGAATCAACCAATAAAATGATACTATTATTGTAATAATAAAAAAAATTTAATAAGGTATAGTTAATCTTAACAATATATTATAATTAAATGTGAATTTAGGTTTCACATATAAGTTTAACTAATATTAAGTTTAATTTACATATTGGTTGCGCATACTTTAGTATGAGAATAATACGTGACATTACGAAGGTCCGTTACCAGTCATTGTACAAGAACAAATGAGAAAATAATAATACGAGGGCAAGTCAATAAGTTTTTAAAAAAACATAGTAAAACACATTTTTTTTATCGATTCATTTTTATTTCTCAACATAGTCTCCTTTCAGCTCGATATACTTGATCCAATGATTCTCCAACTTTTTCAGACCGTCCGAATAATATGATTTGTCCAACCCTTTAAAATAAGCCTCTGTTTCGTCTGCGGCGATGAGCTGCTCTCTGATAGTGAATCTCTTTCCTCCGAACCATTTCTTCAGGTTTGGAAACAGGAAATAGTCGCAGAGGACTAACTGACGAATATGCTGGATGAGGAAGTAATTCGTAGCGGAATTCGTTGAATTTGGCATCGGTGTCGGGCACGTGTGAACCCGTGCATTATCTTGATGGAAGAGCACTTTCTTCTTCGCCAAATGGGAACATTTTTTCTTTAAAATATTGTTGAAACGGTCCAATAAAGCTACGTATAATCGCCATTGATCGTTTGCTTCGACGGAAGGTAATCGATATGAATTATACCGCGTGCATATAAAAAATGTGGCCATCATCTTTCCGGCTGACTTCACGATCTTCGTCTTTTTTGGAGCTGGTTCACTCGGTGAAGTACATTGTTCCTTCGTCTCGAGTGTGAAGTAATGGAGCCATGTTTCGTCCACAGTAATGAATCGACGCAGAAATTCATCTGGATTACGTTGAAACATCTCCAAACATTGTTTTGAAATCACACGGAAATCATCGCGTTTATGATCCACAGTGAGCAAACGTGGCACCCATCTTACCGATAGCTTTTTTATACCCAATTGTTCGTGCAAAATTGATATCACTGTGCCATGTGATATGCCTGTGGCCTCAACAAGCTCGCGCACTTTCACTCGTCGATCAGTCAAAACAATATCTGGACTTTATTGATGATTTCTGGCGTAGCAGCCTAAATTAGACGTCCCGAATAAGGTGCATCACATATAAATGTATGATCACGTTTAAATTCGTTCATCCAATTGTATACAGTCGCAAACGCTGGTGCAGATGAGCTATGAACATTATCCAACTCTTTGATTTCTTTCGGTATTAAACCTTTCATATGTAGATGTTTGATCGACTACATCAAAACTCGTTTTTTTCCATTTTGCAAAAAATACAAAGGTTGTTCGCTTTAATCGTCTTAACAGAAATGAAACCACGTGATGAATTCAGGTCAAAATTTGACAGTCATCAACTGAAAGATATTACTTGTCAAAAAGTAATGTGACATTGCGAGTGTCCTCTAACAGATTTTCTAAGAACTTATTGACTTGCCCTCGTACATAGACGTATACAGAGGAGAGAGAGAGAGAGAGAGAGAGAGAGAGAGAGAGAGAGAGAGAGAGATGAATACTTAGATAAGCTTAGAGATGGAAGAATCAAGATTTTGAAAAAAGGTCATGATATATTGGGTTTAATAAATTTGTATAAAAGATCACCTTTTTAAAAAAAGGTAAAAAAAGGAGTTAAAAAAGAATATGTTTTTCGAATAGAACTTAAGTGATTACGTTACGAATCTTTTTATTATTCTAACCCAAGTAACAGTAATTTTAATTCTTCTTCAAAGATATTCTTATTGAAAATTCCCTTATTCTAACCTAAGTGAAGCTTTGTCAAAAACTATTACTCCTTGAAAAAAACTATTGTACTATTATAATTAAAAATTAAAACCAAAATACAGTTTTAATTAGTTAAATTCTATCAATTAAAAAATAAAGCACAAGTGGTACTATCTTTGTTATTTACTTAATTTTAATTATATGTATCATTTGTATAAAAGATTTGTTATCAACAATTGGAGCCAAATTAAATCCCATACCAAATTAAATAAATAATATTAACTTTAATGATATGTATTATTCGTATAAAATATTTGGTATCCACAATTGGCGTTAAGTTAAATCTTATACCAACCATAATACCCACAAATAAAGAATATAATCCAAGTGGTACTATCTTTAACTTTTGTATAATGAAACCTAAGTACATATCTTTGTATTCCTAATAAAGGATTTTTCTATTCCGATCCGAATGACTTTAATTCTTCTTATATGAATTTTTTATATCACAATTCATTCAAAAACATTTTCCTTTCCAACAAAAGTAATAATTATTTATTTCTCTTTTAAAACATTATTCAAAGCGTTATCACAAAAATTGCGTTACCTTGTATTACTTCCATTCAAGTATTACTAAAAAATTAAAAAAGTAAATATTTGGTGCTAGATCACAATATAATATAGTATTAAAAACATGAACGTAATATTTAGAATAAGAAAAATAAGAAACATTCCCATGAGAATGAAAGTATCTATCATGAATATATGTAATTATATCATACAGTCATATAAATTACAAAAGTTGTGCAAGCTAAGGTTTAAGCTAGGATAAATGAACTATATTTGTAAGACATGCATTATGAAAATAAAAAAAAAATTAACAGTAAATTTATTTTTACTCAGTTTAAAATTCAGATTAAATTGCGGAAGGTGGAGGTAGGATGAAGTCGCTTCGCATCGAAGTTGTGCACTCCCAAGCAGTAAAGAGATGGGATGGGAGTCGCTTCGCGTGGAAGTCGTCCTCTGCCCTCAAGCAGGGGAGAGATAGGTTGGAAGCTTCGTGTGGATGTCGTGCGGAAATGTGACGCTATTTCTTAAACTTTTTTGTTCATAACTTTTTAATGAACAGTAACCGCCACCTAAAACATGTTGGAGATCACTCAAGATCATGATTTTGACAACATATATTAAAGTCAAGGTCATTGAGATGACTCTCCTTTTCTAGATATTTATATATTTTTAAAAAATATATTAAATATATTAAATATATTAAATATATTAAATATATTAAAAGTTGAAAAATAGAAATTAAGAACTCTTAATGATTATGAATCAAAATAAAATTAAAAATACCTGCGAGTACCTGAAAGACAAAAATTTGGTTATTATTAAAGAGCATAGTTATGTTAGCGAGTGTAATATACTTATCGACCTTATCCCGCGACTCCAGATTCGGCCATCCCCATACTTCGACCAGTGGGCTATCTAGCTTTTTGGTAACAGCGCTATCTTTCCACTAAACTATGATAGAAACTTGTCCATGAGTTTACGCTAATTGTAACACCTCGGGGGGAGGGGGGGTCGGTAACAGGACACTATCACCAATGTATCATCTCTTGTAATACTCTAATACGCTTCCAATGCTCCGTCACAATTATATAAATTTGGAATCATCTCGTATTTAACGGAGGATTTCATTCAATAACCATTCAATAACTTGATCTGCTCTATTTCTTCGTATTAAGTCCGTTCATTTGATTAGAACTTTATCAGTTGGGAAACAGCCAAGTTTCTGCAAACAAAAAGCAATTATAGTCTAGGACGCGATCATATAATGATTAATCTCATTAATAACTTTAATCTTATTAACTTTGTGTTTGAGACTTTTAACATTCCATTGAAAGACTTTAAAAACCATTACATAAGTATGACTTAGAGTTTTTGATGAAGATACATGTAGTTCCACCGTATTTTTATCAATCAGTTCGCGTCCAGGATGGAGTCTATCGCGTCCACTAGTTTTCTCAGTTTTGATTTCGGATCGAAAGAACTTGGAACGAGTTTATTTATTGGATTCTTTATCTGTTGTATCCTTTCCTATCGCCTGCCCGCCATCCTGAAGAGCCGGGCACTTCTTCAGAAGAATTGAGAAATAGGATTCCTTTTCCACATTTCCGTTTAGATTCCGCAAATAAGATTCTTGAGATTTGACCCGTGCTTTATCTATCTGTCTTTCTTTATCCACCTGCTTCCGGGTACGTCATACTTTCATATGCCACATGATCTCCGCTGTTTTTTTATATGCAGAGCACGACCTGTCTATTGTATTGTGGGCAACATTACAATTCACGCATTGATTAATTTTTTTACAAGGAGAATCCTTTACTATTTTATGATTTCCGATGTAATTTAAACATTCCTCCTTGTCGCATATTTTATTAATGTGACCTAGCTTGTCATATTTGAACACCATCTAATTTCAGGAACGTATTGTAAATCGAGACACATAGTAGCGTTCTCCAAAGAATGATATATTCTTAGGATAGAGAAAGATATCCCTTGAAATCGAAGCAAAGAATACTCTCATTTTTTACCTGTCTTTCTATCTTTTTTTTTTAATCTAAACGCCAAAGCTACTTTCCATTTATTGTCATAATAGTTAATTTTCTCTATCAGCTCATCTATTTTTATATCTGAAGGAATTCCTTGAATAATGTTTCTTCTATATAGCATAAAGGACTATGCCTAGTTTTATAGGGGAATTTGGGCCCCGGATGAATAACTTTGAGCCTAAAATTTTAAGGTATCAAAAGAGAATTAAAAATTCCATAAATCCAACTTTATAGGAGAGATTTCCTGAGTGCTAGAACTATCCAAATTTCGTTATTATGACCATATATCACTAGTTTTATCCAATTTCTCTGCGTCCAGGGCACTTCCCTGTGGTGACGGCGGTACGAAAGACATTGAAGTAATATCTAAAATATATTTGGTAATTAATCCAGTTCATTAATCCAGCTAAATCCCTGGTTATGATTCATACCATCATGTCATAGAAATTTGGATTTGCTTGTAACGACGGCGATGCCCCTGGAGTTCACCCTGGGGGAGAAGATGGACAAACGGTGAATGTACTAATCGGGATAAATCAGCCTTGGGGTCACCCCGAAGCAGCTACTGATCGTAAGATTCATTGTGGGCAATGTGGAAAATATTTATAAAAAACCAGTTACATAAACATTTATTGGCTGGGGAAGTGCTAGATTTCTTAGAACAAGAGTCTAGTAGTTTCACAAGAACCCCACTCAACACATTTAAATATATATGCCTTTTGGTGCCATTATAAAAGAAAACATGAGAAAATAAACAAGAGATAGAAACGTTATATTTAAAATACTGAACCGCAATCTAAGAACCATCGCACTCTAAGATGTAACTATTATAGGAGCGCTTGTTGATTTAGAGACTTTTAGAAAGAACCAGAAAAACAACTTTACAGTTGCTAGAAGCTTAATAGCACACGTTGGGCGCAAGACTCGCAAGAATCACACTATGTGTCACTTTACATCTTTAGGTCGTTTGCCTGTGTTTACATGTTTTACGTGTACAGTCAAAGCTGATTAGGTCATACGGAAAGACCTAAGAAAGATCAAGGATTTAGAAAAAGATCCCTCACCTAAGCGAGGTTACAGCTATTTACACCATCACGATCTATCGTATTTATGTTAGATTCAGAATATATGTAGCGGCCTAAATGTAGAGTGTAAACCAGACAAATAATGTTATGATTATATTTCCTTACTACTTATGACCAATATTGGTTACGTTTATACCGTGAATTTAGGCCACGGTCTATACCCCAAATTCGACCTAAATTATTTCCCTTGCTGTAAACATTTGAGAGATGATCTAACCTGGTTGTAGGTCAGATTTTGATTTTTTATGACTTGATCTGAATTAGGCCATCTATAAGTCCTACCATCGTTTGTTAATTTCAAATTGACATATGTCATGTCATTGGTTATATATCATATCTCGCCTAGTAAAGAAGAGAATGGATTGAAATGAATTAAAATGGATTCAGATTTTCAGAAATACGGATTCATATGATAAAATGATAAAATGAATCCTTTTCAATCCTGAAAACTGCATCCAAAATGCATTTTTATTCATTTATAGAAATTGCATAAAGCAAATGTTTGTGTTTTTTCAATCTTGAATGCATTTTTATTCATTTATAGGAATTGCATGGACCATATCTCTATGCCTTTCAATCTGAAAATAATATTAGCATTTTTTGTGCACCGTGAATACTACTCAATTCAGAATTGTAAATAGGAAGTACAGTTTTTTTAATTCAGTTAAATTTAAAAATAATATCAGCTATTTCTGTGTAACGTGAATACTATTCAATTCAATAATCTGAATATGAAATGCAGTTTTTCAATCTAATTGAATAAAAAAAGTTTTTATTTAAAAATGGATCATAAAAGCTACTTAAATTATTTAAAATTATAAGTAGAAAATTTTTCGTTTTAATCCAACTATGTTAACAAAAGTTGTAACGTAAAAATAATTGAGTTATTTTCTTTTGTTTCTCTTTAATTAGAAATAAAATAAGTGATCAATGTAAACACTCGCAAATCAAGTCGAACACAGCCCGAATATTACACTGATCACGGCGCGTGACATCGGCTAAGCGAAATTAAATTATCCGACACCTCATGTTATCTCGTAGTGATAAGGCAATGTCACCGTGGCTTTGGATGATAAAATGTATGTATCAAAAGTAACTAAGATGCCCCAGAATACAGAAACGTATGAAGTCATTAAGAGAGATCCTACAAAAGTTATTATAAGTTTGCGGAGAATGCTTGTGAAGTGGGATGCGGATTATATATCAAAATACAGGATATTACTTTGCAATGATGGGATACTTCTGAGAGCCAGACTTGTCAAAGATACATAAACAGAATTGTCTTTTTCATTTGTTAATTTCCTCATTGAATAGTCCTCTTTACCAGTTAGCGATTTCTCTACACAGCATAATTAAAAAATATTCCTAAAGCGAACAGTCATATAGAGAATAGTTTCCAAATTGTTGAGAAGCTTAATGACTCTCATTTTAATAATGAACATATCTTGATTTCATTGAATGTGGTTAGTCTTTTTACTAATATGTTAATTGATTATGCAATCGATTGTATTAATGGCAGTATATTTATAGGAATTATTGTTTACCGAAAGACAAATTTATTAAAGCTGTTGAATTTGTTATAAACTCCACGTTTTTTACCTTTAATAATGTTATATAAGCAAAACTCTATGACATTTCCATGGGCTTTCCGTTATCTCCCGTCGTTGCTGATCTGGTCATGCGAAATTTGAAAAGTAGATTATAAAATAATAAGGCTCAATAAATCAAAATAAGTAAAAGTAAAAAGGGCTACGAGCCTAAAACATAAATTGACAAACTGTATGAGTAGTTAAAAAAGTTTTTTTGAAATAAAACTATGTCATAAATTAAAAACGTAAAATATAATTTGACAATCAGAAGTTGAACAAACGTTTCGATCCTGGTTGGATCATTTTCAATGTGACAAATAAATTAGTGTGACAAAATAAATTAACAACGGTAATTAACAATAGAGTTATAACGTAAATAAAAAACATATAAAAGATCAAGTAAAATTCGCATTCGGACGCAAATTAACTATAAAACTCGCTCCAAATTGAGAGGAAATCAAATAAACGATTATAGTTGACAAAATGTGCTCCTCCGAACCGTATGTGTGTATAAGGACGAACATGTTTCTGTTAGCAAGTATAAATTGTAATAATAAATTAACGGTAGAAGTAAATAAAAATAAAAATAAAAATAATAAGAACAATAAGAAAAGTACGAATCGAGTCGCAAACAGTAAAAAGGAAAGTACAAATAAGTCGTAAATAATAAGTCAAATTTAAAGATAGAGGCAAAAATTATCTTTGATATTATAAGTGTTCGAGATCGGTAAGTCAAAAAAAAGGTAAGAATTCCTTCGGTCGACCGACAGTAATTGTTATTGAACGCACGCACAAGGCGAGCTCGTGATTTCATCTCGAGCCTGACATTAAGCCTCGTCAAAGTCAGGGATTCATTGTTCTTTAGCCTTTTCAAAACAATTCGGTACACGCAAACAGGCACCGGCAACGGAACATCGAAAGTTCTAGAACAATTCGATTCGCGCACGCGAGCGCCGCGCTCCGACGAATACGTCACGCGCTGTCACCAATCCCGCGTACGGATTTTCTGTCGCGCATGACTGTTACGTTGAACGTCGCTAGAAAAGAATCGAAAGCGCCAATCAATTTTGTACAACCAATGCCACGTGATAATTACGATTGTGGCTAAATTTAATTGGATTTCTCCCAAGAAGAAAGCCCGGACCGGAAGTAATAAATGCTTCGATCTCGCCGGTCCTCAGCTCAGATTGAGCAGATTGAGCAGATTGAGCAGATTGGGCAGATTGCTTAAATAGTTACACCGCTTATACCGTCTACACCGCTTACAGTTCTTAGACCTCTCAGAGTTCTTACTTCTAAAAGTTCTTCGAGTTCTTAGAATCATAGTCTCGCTACTATACCGCTTCGTTAAATCGCCGTGCTAACCGCTTAGTGAAATCGCGATAAAACGAATCTTTCCGAGAAAATCGCCGAGATTTTCCATCACCGCGATTACGAATACAATTTTGGAAACGGTGGCTGCATTTGATATTTTGTTAATCTAATATTTAATTAATTATATTTTTTGACTCTGTAACTGATTATATTAAAGAAAATTCTTTTGTTAAATTAAACGAAACGGAGTTCTCTTCACTGTCGTGCATCACATCACCTTGTGCCGTTCTCTCACTCGAATCTTTCCGCGCGGTGCATTCTCGCACATTTTCTGGTCCTTCGAGCCGGATTTAAACTAGCGAGAAAGACAGTAAGATAAACGCCGCATCACTTTAAAAATTTCACGATCAGCGCTCTCGCTCTGGTTCGCTCTCGGCACAATAAGGCAAGCACATAAGAAAAAAGAGTGAAATCGCCAACATGCATTGCATATGTATGATAAGTTTAGAACAAATAAATTCACAATAAATACCTTATGTGTGTGTCGAAATGATGTATTATAGATTAGGCAATGCGAATGGAATCGAAATTGATCGTCTCTCTGAGAAGCTAAGATATAAAGTACGACATATAAAGACAAGAAGGTTGAAATGGAAAACTAGAAAGGGAAGGGGGAAAAAAATAATAAGAAGGAAAGAATAAAGTGGAAGGGAGAGAAAGTAGGGAGAGAAGAGAAGGATGAGGAAGGGAAAGCAATCAAGAGGGAGAAAGAGACTGGATAATCTGTGAATAAGTATCGGGTAAAGATTCGGTATCGTTCTGTCTATTAAGGCCTTGTTTCTGTCTTTTAATATGAATCATTTCAGATACCAATCTCTTATTGTAAGAAGATTCGCAGTCCAAAATTCTCACATCGTTCCATTTGAAATTATGATCAAAATTGATTCGATGATCAGCTATGACAGTAGGAGAACCTGTATTCTTTTTGATGTCAGAGATATGTTCGTGTAGTCTCGTGCTCAATTTTCTCTTTGTCTGACCAACATAACTCGCCTCACAATCATCACATGAGATCTTGTAGACAACATTCTGACTGGATAGGAGGCTAAGTTCGTCCTTTCCTCTCTTTATGAAGCTTTTTAACGTGTTGGGAATAGAAAAGGCCAATTTACAATGAAACATACTAGAGATTGGAAGGAAACTTTCGGAAATGGATTTAACATAAGGAATCGTATAATATTTGTCTTTATTGCGTGAACAGTGTGTAGTATCTTTGTTGTATTTATGAAACTTTAATCTGCGTTCTATTGTAGAAAAAATAAAGGGAAGAGGATAACAGTTATTTAAGAAAATATGAATAGCATCTATCAAATTTTTTTGTTGGAATCGTGGATGTGATAATAAGATGATTTTGTCAATAAAACTGATGATGGTGCCTTTTTTATGGCACAAAGGATGATTTGAGTGGAAATTAAGGAACCTTCCAGAAAATGTCTTTTTATGATAAATGTCGAATATAATTTTTTGGTTGTCTATAATCAGTATTGTATCGAGAAAACTCAATCTGCCATTTGCACCAACCTCCAAGGTGAATTGTAATCTCGTATGTAAGGAATTGAAAATGTTCAAAGTGTCATTGACAATGTCAGATGGAAGCGCGAGCAAAATATCATCAACGTATCTAAAATAGAACAAGGGTTGTGTTGACAGTTTTTCCAGTGCTACTTTTTCTAAATCCTGCATTACAATGTCCGCGATTATTGGAGATAAAGGTGAACCCCCATTGGAGTGCCGAACACCTGTCTGTAAGTTTTATTGTTAAAAGTAAAAAAGGTTGAATTTAAAATGAATCTGACAGCCATGATGAACTCATTTTTTGATATGCTTGTCTTCGCCGAGATGTAATCCCATCTCCTGTCGATGCTATTTAATGCTAGTTCAACAGGAATGTTAGTAAAAAGGGATATTACATCCAACGAAGCCAAAACATAAGAATTAGAATCAAACACAGAACCATTTAACTGCTCAACTAAATGGAAACTGTCTTTAATATAGCTAGGAGCTTTTGGAATACTGTCACTGATTATATTGTGTAAAAAAAGTGAAAAGTTATATAATGGACTGTTAATACAAGAAACAATAACTCTCAATGGGTAATCTTCTTTATGTATCTTAGTTAGGCCGTACGCTCTAGGTGTAACACCATCAGAAGTAAGCAGTCTACGGTATGTCAACTCGTCGATAAATTGATCCCGCCTCCATCCCACTAAAAAAGCGCGTAAGTCTCGCGTTAATTTCTTACTGGGATCTTTATCCACTAAGGCGTAGGTATTCGTGTCCGAGAGAATCTCCTCCATCCTCGAAACGTAGGAGTCTTTGTTCAGAGCAACAGTGACGTTACCCTTATCGGCGTAAGTAATTAGTATATTGGGGTGGTCATTAATAAACCTCTTTGTAGTGCGCAACCAGTTCAAAATTAATTTGTCAGTGGATGTAGGAGAAGGAAAATTATTTTGGAATCTATTAAGGATTGGAAGGGAATTATGTCTGACAGAATTAATAATGTTATTCGGACGACCAGTGATATTACTTTCTATATATTTGATAAATTCAATTAAGGTACTGTCTTTGTTGTACTTGTTGATAGGAAGTCCGAATTTTTCGCCCAGTTGCAAGAGGTAACGAACCTCTAAGGGAACGTCAATGTCGCTCAAATTGACAAACCATTTTTCTCGTAACGAGTCTAAAGGAGAAGCCCCATCAAAAACATCGGGAGCAATATTAATTCTCTCGGAAATGGATTGTTCATTGTACGATCGCCCATCAACAACAAGTTGAACACTATGAGGATAATTAGTGTCTTCGGTAACGTTGTAAGAAATAGGTTTAATTTTTGAGTTTAATGATTTTAATTTTTTCTGTCCTAGCCAATTAATTTTTTTATTTATTTTAAACATTTGTTTAGAAAAATGGAAACCGTTAATTTTATCTAAATATTTAAAAAATTGACCAGATACAAGGAATGGTAAGTTATGGAAAATTGTGTTGTAAAGTAAAAAGATGTTATTTCTAGTTGAGTGCAAATGGCAGTAAGCGTCCCTCAACTCCAATCGCATGATTGCCTTTACATTGCTACGTTGTATCCTTTCGAGTCTTTTGTAACAAGTATTGTTGTGTAACAAAATTCCATTGGATTTGGAAAACTTATATAGATGCGGCGGAATTAACTCTAATTTCAAGCATGAATTAATAAATTTTATACGAGTCTCAATATTTACACTCAATTTGACGAGATTGCATAATTGCGCAATTATTATATTATCTTTTTACTTTACAACACAATTTTCCATAACTTACCATTCCTTGTATCTGGTCAATTTTTTAAATATTTAGATAAAATTAACGGTTTCCATTTTTCTAAACAAATGTTTAAAATAAATAAAAAAATAAATTGGCTAGGACAGAAAAAATTAAAATCATTAAACTCAAAAATTAAACCTATTTCTTACAACGTTACCGAAGACACTAATTATCCTCATAGTGTTCAACTTGTTGTTGATGGGCGATCGTACAATGAACAATCCATTTCCGAGAGAATTAATATTGCTCCCGATGTTTTTGATGGGGCTTCTCCTTTAGACTCGTTACGAGAAAAATGGTTTGTCAATTTGAGCGACATTGACGTTCCCTTAGAGGTTCGTTACCTCTTGCAACTGGGCGAAAAATTCGGACTTCCTATCAACAAGTACAACAAAGACAGTACCTTAATTGAATTTATCAAATATATAGAAAGTAATATCACTGGTCGTCCGAATAACATTATTAATTCTGTCAGACATAATTCCCTTCCAATCCTTAATAGATTCCAAAATAATTTTCCTTCTCCTACATCCACTGACAAATTAATTTTGAACTGGTTGCGCACTACAAAGAGGTTTATTAATGACCACCCCAATATACTAATTACTTACGCCGATAAGGGTAACGTCACTGTTGCTCTGAACAAAGACTCCTACGTTTCGAGGATGGAGGAGATTCTCTCGGACACGAATACCTACGCCTTAGTGGATAAAGATCCCAGTAAGAAATTAACGCGAGACTTACGCGCTTTTTTAGTGGGATGGAGGCGGGATCAATTTATCGACGAGTTGACATACCGTAGACTGCTTACTTCTGATGGTGTTACACCTAGAGCGTACGGCCTAACTAAGATACATAAAGAAGATTACCCATTGAGAGTTATTGTTTCTTGTATTAACAGTCCATTATATAACTTTTCACTTTTTTTACACAATATAATCAGTGACAGTATTCCAAAAGCTCCTAGCTATATTAAAGACAGTTTCCATTTAGTTGAGCAGTTAAATGGTTCTGTGTTTGATTCTAATTCTTATGTTTTGGCTTCGTTGGATGTAATATCCCTTTTTACTAACATTCCTGTTGAACTAGCATTAAATAGCATCGACAGGAGATGGGATTACATCTCGGCGAAGACAAGCATATCAAAAAATGAGTTCATCATGGCTGTCAGATTCATTTTAAATTCAACCTTTTTTACTTTTAACAATAAAACTTACAGACAGGTGTTCGGCACTCCAATGGGGGTTCACCTTTATCTCCAATAATCGCGGACATTGTAATGCAGGATTTAGAAAAAGTAGCACTGGAAAAACTGTCAACACAACCCTTGTTCTATTTTAGATACGTTGATGATATTTTGCTCGCGCTTCCATCTGACATTGTCAATGACACTTTGAACATTTTCAATTCCTTACATACGAGATTACAATTCACCTTGGAGGTTGGTGCAAATGGCAGATTGAGTTTTCTCGATACAATACTGATTATAGACAACCAAAAAATTATATTCGACATTTATCATAAAAAGACATTTTCTGGAAGGTTCCTTAATTTCCACTCAAATCATCCTTTGTGCCATAAAAAAGGCACCATCATCAGTTTTATTGACAAAATCATCTTATTATCACATCCACGATTCCAACAAAAAAATTTGATAGATGCTATTCATATTTTCTTAAATAACTGTTATCCTCTTCCCTTTATTTTTTCTACAATAGAACGCAGATTAAAGTTTCATAAATACAACAAAGATACTACACACTGTTCACGCAATAAAGACAAATATTATACGATTCCTTATGTTAAATCCATTTCCGAAAGTTTCCTTCCAATCTCTAGTATGTTTCATTGTAAATTGGCCTTTTCTATTCCCAACACGTTAAAAAGCTTCATAAAGAGAGGAAAGGACGAACTTAGCCTCCTATCCAGTCAGAATGTTGTCTACAAGATCTCATGTGATGATTGTGAGGCGAGTTATGTTGGTCAGACAAAGAGAAAATTGAGCACGAGACTACACGAACATATCTCTGACATCAAAAAGAATACAGGTTCTCCTACTGTCATAGCTGATCATCGAATCAATTTTGATCATAATTTCAAATGGAACGATGTGAGAATTTTGGACTGCGAATCTTCTTACAATAAGAGATTGGTATCTGAAATGATTCATATTAAAAGACAGAAACAAGGCCTTAATAGACAGAACGATACCGAATCTTTACCCGATACTTATTCACAGATTATCCAGTCTCTTTCTCCCTCTTGATTGCTTTCCCTTCCTCATCCTTCTCTTCTCTCCCTACTTTCTCTCCCTTCTACTTTATTCTTTCCTTCTTATTATTTTTTTCCCCCTTCCCTTTCTAGTTTTCCATTTCAACCTTCTTGTCTTTATATGTCGTACTTTATATCTTAGCTTCTCAGAGAGACGATCAATTTCGATTCCATTCGCATTGCCTAATCTATAATACATCATTTCGACACACACATAAGGTATTTATTGTGAATTTATTTGTTCTAAACTTATCATACATATGCAATGCATGTTGGCGATTTCACTCTTTTTTCTTATGTGCTTGCCTTATAATATCAAAGATAATTTTTGCCTCTATCTTTAAATTTGACTTATTATTTACGACTTATTTGTACTTTCCTTTTTACTGTTTGCGACTCGATTCGTACTTTTCTTATTGTTCTTATTATTTTTATTTTTATTTTTATTTACTTCTACCGTTAATTTATTATTACAATTTATACTTGCTAACAGAAACATGTTCGTCCTTATACACACATACGGTTCGGAGGAGCACATTTTGTCAACTATAATCGTTTATTTGATTTCCTCTCAATTTGGAGCGAGTTTTATAGTTAATTTGCGTCCGAATGCGAATTTTACTTGATCTTTTATATGTTTTTTATTTACGTTATAATATACTCTATTGTTAATTACCGTTGTTAATTTATTTTGTCACACTAATTTATTTGTCACATTGAAAATGATCCAACCAGGATCGAAACGTTTGTTCAACTTCTGATTGTCAAATTATATTTTACGTTTTTAATTTATGACATAGTTTTATTTCAAAAAAACTTTTTTAACTACTCATACAGTTTGTCAATTTATGTTTTAGGCTCGTAGCCCTTTTTACTTTTACTTATTTTGAAAAGTAGAGCTTCGTCTTTGATTCGATCACCACTACCCTTTTATTACAGATATGTAGACGATATAATTATGGCGGTATCTACCACTTTGATTAATTCGGTTTTCGACATTTTTAACTCTCAGCATCCGAGAATTCAATTTATCATGGAGGTCGATGACGATAGGTTAAACTTTTTGGATGTTACTGTAATTAATAATAATAATAAAATCAAATTTGATTGGTAACATAAATTTTCGGGGAGGTATTTTCGGGGGGGTATTTGAATTTTTTGTCTCACCACCCGATTTCTCAAAGGGGCACGATTGCCGGTTTGGTAGATAGAGTGATATTACTTTCGAATCCTAAATTTTATCTTGATAATTTTTGTTTTGTGATTAAAACCTTGTTGGAGAATGATTATCTGATTAGAACTCATTTTTGATAGTATTAATAAACAATTGAAAAACATTATTAATTTTAAGAGAAAGATAATGATAATATCGAAAGCGAGGGGCCTTCATGATTTGACTGTTCCTTACGTTCCGATGTTTTCCGAGAAATTCAATAGATTAAAGCGAGGATATTAGAATATTTTGTATTAATAAATTGCATTCATCAAGATACATAAGGATCCCCTTCCGCATGAAAAGAAATCGATTTATATTAGTGAAAATTTTAGATAAAAATCTTGAAAAGAAGATGAAATGGATGGTTTCTAAACATAAATTATAAGGATCACATTGCTAAAATTAAACCTATTCAATACTCTTGTTCTCATTCGAATAATAATTTTCTTCCTTTGTCTTATATCTCACTTTTAACTTCTACTAATAACGAGGTTTTTAATATTAATCAAGTTCTCTACGTTCTCTCAATAGGAAAAGCTTCTTCTTTAGACTCAAGTACAAATAAATAGTTTATCAACCTCTCAAATAATATTATTCAAAAACATTCAATGCTTACTACAACTTGACAGCAAATTTTCATTTCCTTCGTATAACACCAAGAACTGCCTAGCAAACGAGAATGGATTAAAATGAATTGAAATTTTTTTCTATCCGAATGCGTATTTTATAAATAGCGAATACTTTTTTTGGATTTAATTGGATTCAATTGGATTCAATTAGATTCAATTGGATGCAATTGGATTGAAAAATTGCATTTCCTATTCAAAATTTTGAATTAAACAGTATTTACAATGTGTGTGTTTGCACAGAAAAAGCTAATTATTTTTGATAGGCATAGATTGAAAGACATAGAGATATCCTTCATGCAATTATAAATAAATAAAAATGCATTCAGCATTGAAAAGCATTCATTTTAACATTCGTGAATCAATATTTCTGAAAATCTGAATCCATTTCAATTTATTTTCAGTCCATTCTCATTTGTTGAGTACTTTGAGTTTATAAAAAATATTGAGAATAACATAAAAGAATTGGGGAATGTAGCGTTGTTGAAAGTTAGAAATCGTTCAATTTTCATTGAAAATTGTCATTGAAATTCTCATGTCTTGGAAGCCATCCAATAATTCTATTAATAAAAAATTAATAGCATTACTAAAATCAATCAAAAGGTTCATAAAAAATAATTAAAAAATTATGTTTACAATGGAAGACAAGGACAATGTCACAGTGGATCTTGACGAATATAAATCGAAAATGAATAATATATTAAATGATGAAAGGCTCGTTGACAGGGATCCAACAAGAAACTTTACTACCTCTGTCCGCACTCTATTGATAAATTGGCTAAAAAAAGGATATATTGACTCAGCGACCTATAAGAGGACATTCTGCAGTGATGGGGTATTGTCGTTGGGGTATTGCCTAAGAATTTTAAAAAATCCATAAACTGAAGGTTTCGTTGTAATAACACAACTAATACAAAAACTCAATGGCTTTAAACTTAACAATAATTATTCGCTAATTTCTTTAGATGTGATATCTTTGTTTGTAAACACCATTAGATCTGTTAAAGAGTGTCTCTGATAGATGGCAATTTATTTCACGAAATTGCAGCGTCCTCAAAGGAGAATTTCTAATTGCGTTAAAATTAGTGTTGAAATCAACTTTTTTCACCTTTGATGGCAAGAATTTTGGAACACCCATGGGTTTCGCTTTCTCCTATCAGATTTAGTGCAAGATCTTGAGATGAATTCGTTTGAGAGGTTTGGAACTGAGCTACCCTTCTTTTTTGACAGAAGACATTGTTACTGCGGTACCTCACAATCTTATCGATAAATTTGTTGAAGCTTTAAACGCTTAACATCTTAGGTTACAATTTACTTTGAAGATTGAAGGAGATAGGTTAAATTTTCTGGATGTCACAATCCTTAATATTAATGGTACAATAAAATTTAATATTACCATAAACCAACTTTTCTGGAAAGTATCTCAGTTTTTTTATCTTTCCACTCGCTTTCACAAAAGAGAGGTATTCTAATGAGCGTTGTAGATAGAGCAGTACTATTGTCACATCCGAAGTAAAAAGAATTTAAATTTTATTGTTAACACTTTTTTAGAAAATGATTATCCCATGAAGTTTATTTTTGACACGATAAATTTTCAGTTATGATCTCTGCTGAAATATAAGACATTCAAGCAAGTAGATTCCGACAAAGAATGAGAAGAAAACTAAATTTATAATTCCGTTTCTTCCACATCTATATGGGAAATTTGCATGGTTTATTACGAATAAACTTGATAGGATCATCAAATCTCAAAAGGATGTCCTGTCACATAACTGTAATAAGAATGTGATATATATGATTTGCTGTAGGGACTGTAATGCTTCGTATGTAGGACAGACGGGACGAAAACTTAAAACTAGGATTGCTGAACATCGTAATAATATAAATAAAAAAACCGGTAATCTATCGGTAATCACAGAACATAAATTAGAGTACGGACATGATTTCAATTGGGAAAATGTAAACATCTTGAATAGGCAGAGATATTTTGGAAAAAGACTCGTGTCTAAAATGCTCCACATTAAGTCACAAGAGAATAGTCGAAATTAAAAATCTGACAGGAGTTTCTACACTATGCTTATTCGAACATTGTAAACAAGATTTGATGTATGATGGGAATTATTATATGTTACATTAGTTGACGTTTTTTATATAATTTATGATTCTTGGCTCTAATAATACAATATTTTTGTTTATGTTACAATGCTCAACTTGATATAGTTTATGATACGTTACTGTTATTTGATTCGGTTCTCTTAACGACATATCTCTATTCATGTGATTATTAACTCTTTGATATATTGATCACGGAATGCAGCGGGTGAGTTCTTAGATCATTTTATACTTGATTTTAGCATTGTTGTATTATTAATTTGACTTTTTTTTAGAACTCAGTTTGCTATTCAATTAATTTGACAATATGGCTTCTCAAGTTTGAAATTGAAGAAGTTCCTTTAGTTGCATTCTTAGATCTTTTCTTTGATAACTTGTAATGTTTTTTGACATTGCTGAGGATGGCTCATCGAACTGAGCCGAAACATCCGATCTCACCATTTTAGTTGTACGAACTTTTAAATACATTGTGTAACGCCGGAATAACTGCCTTAACTTACTGTCTGTTCTCAATTACTTGTTTTTAATATTTATTTGTTAATTTCGAGAGCTCAATTTTTATTCTGAAATTTAATTATTTGAAATCTAATGTACAAGATCTGTTGCAAAGATTGCGATCCGAGCTACGTGAGACAAACAGAAAGATAGCTGAAGACGAGAATAGCTGAGCACAGAAATCATATTCGGTCATAACTGTGACCGAATGGAAAGGATCACAAGTTCAATACGAAAATATTATAATTTTGGATGAGGAATTCCAGTAAAAGATTGCTGTCAGAGATATGTGTATGAAGTTAGCCCCCCCTTTTTTTGAAAATTAAAATTTTGACAATTGTTCCAGGTTGCTCTGAGTTTGTTCTATATTGTTCCAAAGCGATATTATCTTATTCCAAATCATTTTCCAATAAAATGAAAAAAATGATTTTTTTTGCTAGTTCCCCTTTTTTGAAAAATTAAATAATTCCTTCTCGCTAGATTGTTCTAGTTGTTCTAAACATTGTTCTAAAAGAACAATTCCGTATGACGAACGGAAATAGCAAAAAATAAAAAAACATTTTCTTATCCGGCACCCCTTTTGTTTGAGATCGGTAATTCGAAAGAAAAGCAAGAATTCTTTCAGTCGACCGACATTAATTGTCATTGAACGCATGCATAAATTGAGCTCGTGATTCCATCTCAAGCATGATCTTAATCCTCGTTAAAATCATCGATTCGTCGTTCTTTGTTCTTTTTAAAAACAATTCGTTACACGCAAACAAGTTGTCGTTACCGGCAACGGACAATCGAAAGTTCTAGAATGATTCAATTCGCGCACGCGAGCGCCGCGCTCCGACGAATACGTCACACGTTGTCACCAATCCCACGCACGGATTTTCTGTCGCTCATGACTGTTACGTTGAACGTCGTTAGAAAAGAATCCAAAGCGCCAATCAATTTTGTACACCTAATGCCACGTAATAATTACGATTGTGGCAAATTTTTATTGGATTTTTCCCGAAAAAGAAAGCTCCGGCCGAAAGCAATAAATGCTTCGATCTCGCCGTCCTCCTACTTACTTGTAAAAGTTCTTAGAGTCTAACAGTTCTCAGAGTTCTTAGAATCATAATCTCGCTTCGTAAAATCGCCGTGCTAACCGCTTAATGAAATCGCTATAAACGAATCTTTCGAAAAGTGCCGAGAAAATCGCCGAGATTTTCCATTACCGCGATTCCAAACATATCATTTGGAAAAGGTAACCGCATTTAATATTCTGTTAATCTAATATTTAATTAATTATATTTTTTGACGTTGTAATTAAGCATATTAAAGAAAATTCTTTTGTTAAATTACAAAGAAACGGAGTTCTCTTTACTGTCGTGCATCATATCAACCTTGTGCCGTTTTCTTACTCGAATCTTTCCGCGCGGTGCGCTCTCGCACACCTTTTTTTAATAATCGAACAATTCATTATCGCCATAGATTGTTCTAAACATTATTCCAAAAGGACAATTCCGTAAGTCGGAACGGAAATCGAGAAAAATAAAAAAAACATTTTTCAACAAACGAACGCTCCGACTAAAAGTAAAAGTCTCCTTATTCCAACGCAAAATTTTATATTTTTAGTTGTCCTATAAAAGATAATTCTGCAGTGAATCTAGCACCGCTATCGGTTCTTCCAAAAATTGGAAAAATTTATCCCACTAACTATAGCAACAAGAGTAAACGTACACTTCTTTTCGTATTCCAATCGAGAATTTTTTGTTCTGAGTTGTTCTAGTCCTGCGAAACATAGTTCTGCATCATAAATCATCCATCGCTACTGATTCTTCCAAAATCAAGAAAAATCCATCTTTTTGCATGTACCATCAAGAGTAAATGTGCGCTTCCTTTCGTATTCCATTCTTTTGAGAACTTTTTGTTCTGAGCTGTTCTAAGCCAATACACTGTTCTCGAGTATGAATCTTCTATCGCTATCAGTTCTTTCAAAAATTAAAAAAAATTGATTATTTAATTGCTACATCAAGAGTAAAAATACATTTTCTTTTATGTTTCAGTCTAGAATTTTCTGTTCTGAGTTATTTTAAATATAATTCTGCAGTATGAATCTTCTATCTCTGTCGGTTTTTTGAAAATTCAAAAAATACGGTTTCTTTTAATACACTGGTAGCTTAATAGAATCATCTGCTGTGTACAATAAGCCTCTCGTATCAGTTATTTTATCACCCACTCTCTCATTTATCAATGTTTTGTAAGTATTGGATCAATATAAAATAAAGTATTAATTTAAAAGTAGAATGCTTTGTATATGGTATATTTAAACGGAGAGTCTTTGTAACTATAATGTAATTACGCTGTTGAGAAACGATAACCTATACAGTGCGTCTGAGCTAAGTATCTGAATACTTGAATAATTCGAATTGCATTATATGTACATAACAGATTCCGCAAACTGCACGCCGAAATAAATTTACAATTTTAAAATGCATTCATAAACAGAATAAATCTAATAATATCAAAGATTACATTTACAAACATTAACATTAAATTGTCGTTTAATAATATTGTTGCTACTAGTCATATTAGAGGGATAAGTATATTAATTATCTTAAAAGTATTGATTTGTTTCGAAAAATGTAAGCTCAAACTGGCTTTGAATGTGGATCTTTTGAGTTTTGGGTGTCTTCCTATTCGATCACTGGGACTGCGGTAATACTTGTTGCAGTAGCTAGTTTATGTATTGTAAGAAAATATTTGTTCGTTGATTGCACGTGAAAAATAAGCTCAGTATCTTTAAAATCTTAATATACATTTATGATTTACATATACCATTTATGATATGAGCTTCGCCTAAAGCCGATGTTGTTATGGAATGCTATTATTTTGATGAATCCGTAAGACATGAAAAAAAAAAACATTAGCTCAAAGGACAGAAGAGAATAGAGATATCCAAATTACTGACAGAAATGATCATAAATTACCTTGTCAGTGGCGCAGAGCAGAAGCAGACAAACTTATGGATTTAGGTAATCGAAAATCTCCACATTTACCTACTAAGCGTTTCGCGGAAAGCTAAACAAGAGAGACAAGATATTAATTTATTAGGCGCAAATCACGAAATAGATTCCGTAAAAAATTTTCTTAAAATGAAATATGAATTACATGCGGGTACAATACATTCTGTCTCATTAGACCCGTTTTTGTCTATTATTGGACTTTAGAACAAATAGCAATCTATATACAATATCCAAGTTATATTTCAATAGATGCCACTAAATCCTTAGTAAAGAATTAAAATTGCCAAATGGAGAATTATCAAGTCATATATACTTGTATCAAATTGTATGCGAAACACCAACTGCAAAAATGCCAGTTTTTCAAATGTTGAGCGCTGCACACAAATGCGATTCTTTATTGGCTATTAGAAATCGTCGAATCTGTAGTTTGCGCAAAACAAATTTTTCACATCCACAACAGATAGTTGTGACTTTGATAGAGCATTAATGGGTGCTATTGTGAGAGCATTTGGTAACAATAGTCTAAAGAAATATTTATCAATATGTTTGTTGTTAATTTCAAATAAGTCCGATAAAATGCCAACATGTTTCTTGCGTTTAGATATTTCGCATTATGTTAACTTTGTAAGTAGATGGACAATTTTTATCTGTCCATCCAAAGTTAAGACATTTTACATAATGGTAATGTGTTTATTAACAAGAACAACAAATTTCACTGACTTACAACAAATCGTGCGGAGCACGATTATTCTCTGTTCCAGTGAAAATGTTGGAAAAGTCAAAAAAAATCAGCATGATACTTTAGCTGAAATATCTAGAATTTTATTATGTAATAAAATCAAAGAAGTTCCTCATACAAATAAAATTGCCCATCGGGAAACTGAGATCAGTCGCGACGTAGACAAATCGGATTTATTATTGACAGATATTAATCTAGGAGATACATGTCAAAATAACGAGAAACTTTATTCAGATAAGAATGCAATGATTATCTGGGTTCATACATTCTTCGATAGTTGCGTTAATGAATCGCGTAATGCTGTTGAGGGTAGACATAAATCCATATTATTGTCCAGCAAAAAGTTAAGAATTTGTTACCATATTTTCCATTATATTCTGGAGTAATGATACCAAAATTTGGATTTGGCAAAGTAAATGCAAGTTCATCTGCAGTTGAATCTGAATTTAATAATATCAAACACAGATTATTAAAATACAATTCGCAATCGATGCGAATAGATAAATTTTTAACGCTGTACATTCAGTTTTTTCTGACTTTCACACACGTGTCAGAGATGCTACACATTAGGAGACACGTGACCTCAACCTGCAGACAGACTTGGAGGGGCTCCCCAAGACCTATACGTACTTTCCAATTGTAGACGGACTATAAATAGAATGCATTGTTATTGCCAGCTGATCAGTATACATTCTTTGTTACATTAAGATTGAGTTATTAAAGATTCAGTTTTGTTGTCCGTCTGGACTACAATTAATGTCAGAATTTTTTCTTTTTCTTTGCGATTAACGTTTTAGATGTATTAAAAGTTCTTCATTAATTTCAACATAATAGACACTAATTCGTCGAATGCTCAAAGACTGGTTTTTGACTAAATCTATAGAATTTAAGTGTGATATGGTGAATTTTTGTTTTAGTAAGCTACCTTCCATTATTTTACAATAAATAGTTTTCGCTTCCAATAAATTTATTTTTTAATAATTTTAATACATTTTAGTTCGTTTTTATATTATAGTTTAATAGATGGCTCTAAAATAAATTAGTTTGTAAAAAAATTTTTTGTTATTACAACATTATATTATCTCTGAGGCTCAAAAGTAAGCCGAAATATGTAAGCGAATTAATTATTAATAAAATTGTTTTATTAACCGTATTGATTTGCACAAGAATTACTGTGCTTGATTTCTATTGCCCTGTTATATCCAATTTTGTCTGTAGTAATGTAAATTGTTTATATTTTATTATATCTGTTAAATGATGATATTATTATTATTATATCTATATAATTTCGTGCACTACTTTAGCTAGTTCTAATTGAAGTAGTGAATGAATAACATATTTATCAATTGAAAAAGTGGTGTAGCGGGTAACATAAAAGATTCATAATCTACTACATGGGCTGAAAAGTCCCGGGATTTTTCAATAGATGGTGCCACTAGAAAATGAACATGATTCATTTCGAGAGATTCATCTGTCACTAGTTTAAGAAGTTTCATGACATTTCGTTCATTCGTTTACAAGCTACAGTCGTTTAAGTGGCGTTACTTTCGCCTTCGTAAAAAAAATCGAAAAACAGGAATATCGCATCTTGATCAAACATTGTTTTTTGATGGGAAAAACTTCTGAACAATCATTGAAATGGTTGCAGAAATGTTATCCCACATCTGCTCCTTTGAGAACAACAGTTTATCGGTGGTTTAGTGAATTTAAAATGGGTCGTACAAGCAC
The DNA here is from genome assembly GCF_024713525.1 of Acromyrmex echinatior. Lineage (NCBI taxonomy): Eukaryota > Metazoa > Arthropoda > Insecta > Hymenoptera > Formicidae > Acromyrmex > Acromyrmex echinatior. Next base: position 12,717,377 of record NC_141859.1, read on the forward strand.
CGAAGACGCACCTCGCTCTGGAAGGTCAAAAGAGGCTACGAATGCGAAAATCACAAAGCAAGTGCATCGAATCGTTTTGAGTGATCGTAAAGTGAAGTTGCGCGAGTTAACTGAGGCCATAAGCAACTCAAAAGAACGGGCGGGATACATTTTGCACGATGTTTTGGAGATGAAAAAGCTATCGGCACGATGGGTGCCGCGTTTGCTGACCATCAACCAAAAACAGCAGCGCGTTGATGATTCAACGGTCGGTTTGGCATTGTTGCAGCGTAATCGAGCGGACTTTTTTCGACGTTTTGTGACGATGAATGAAACGTGGGTCCATTACCATACGCCTGAGTCCAATAGGCAGTCTGCAGAGTGGCTGAAAAGCCACGAAAGCCGACCAAAGCGGCCAAAAGACCAATGCTCGGCCGGGAAGGTTATGGTCTCCGTTTTTTGAGATGCGCATGGCATAATCTTCATCGATTACCTGTAGAAGGGAAGAACAATTACGGGAGAGTATTATGCAGCGTTATTGGACAAACTGAATGACGAAATAAAAAAAAAACGGCCCCATATGGCGAAGAAAAAAGTTCTGTACCATCACGATAACGCACCGTCACACACGTCCTTGAAAGCGATGGTCAAATTGGACCAATTACGATTCGAATTGGTTGCTCACCCACCGTATTCTCCAGACTTGGCCCCCAGCAACTATTATCTGTTCCCAAATCTCAAGCGGTGGCTCCAGGGAAAGAGATTCACATCGAATGAGGAAGTCATCGCGAAACCGAGGCATATTTTGAAGGCTTGGACGTTTCGTACTACAGAAAGGGCATCGAAATGTTGGAAAATCGCTATACCAAGTGTATCGCCCTCGAAGGCAACTATGTTGAGGAATAAATATAACTTTGCACAAAAAACGCTTGTTTCCATTAAAAATCCCGGGACTTTTCAGCCCATGTAGTAGAGGTCTCAGATTCAAATAAGGCGCGTTTTTTAATACTAATTTGAAGTAGTTAATTTCATAATTATTATAAATGTCTTAGAAATAAAATTTGTAACCCTTAAATATGAATATTTTTTTTTTTCGAATATTAAACTAATATCAGCTCGGATCAAATTCATTTCAATCCATTCAATTCGTTTTCATAGATTTAAAGTACACATTAAAAAAATTTTAATCCATTCGTGTTTATTGGGCGTAAATAAAAAAGTTTAAAAAATATTTAAAGGGTCGTGTTCAAAAAGTTCAAGGAGTTCATGTTCAGGAGTTCGTGTTACAATTATTTACGATAAAATTACGGTAAAATGATAATTTATTGGTAATTTTGATAAAATGATTTGTTTCTTTCAATTTTATGCACAAATAGACTATATTTTCGTTCTTATGTATAAAATTTTAAAATTAGACGATATATATTTTTTCTTCTATTTCTATCATTTAATTAATTAATTATTTAATTTATTTAAAATTTAAAATTTAATAACTATGAAATTAAAATCATATAATAAATAAAATTATTTTTAATATCTTGTGAGTTTTCAAATTACGTGACCTTTTTCAGTAGGATATAATCAAAGCTTACTAAACAAAGCTTACTAAACGTTATCAATTGCTGTACCGGCTGTATGCTGTACCGGCTGTACATGATCATTATCACTTATTTAATATGTGATTATATTATTTTTACTCTAGTAAAAACTTGACAGTCGCTAAAAAGTAAAATAGCAAGCAAATAAAAGTATTATAATAAGTTTATAAAGTATGAAAAATATAATACAAGATTATGTACCTGTCACACTGTTTGAGATCGGTAATTCGAAAGAAAAGCAAGAATTCTTTCAGTCAACCGACAGTAATTGTCATTGAACGCACGCATAAAGTGAGCTCGTGATTTCATCTCGAGCATGATCTTAATCCTCGTTAAAAATCAGCGATTTGGCGTTCTTTGTTCTTTTAAAACAATTCGGTACACGCAAACAGGCACCGGTAACGGACACTCGAAAGTTCTAGAACAATTCAATTCGCGCACGCGAGCGCCGCGCTCCGACGAATACGTCACGCGCTGTCACCAATCCCACGTACGGATTTTCTGTCGCGCATGACTGTTACGTTGAACGTCGTTAGAAAAGAATCCAAAGCGCCAATCAATTTTATACACCTAATTTTATACACGTAATAATTACGATTGTGACAAAATTTTATTGGATTTTTCCCAAGAAGAAAGCTCAGGCCGAAAGTAATAAATGCTTCGATCTCGCCGGCCTCCTTCTTAGATTTCTTAGATTTCTTAAAGTTCTTAGAGTCAAAAAAGTTCTCAGAGATCTCAGAGTCATAGTCTCGCTTCCTAAAACCGCCGTGCTAACCGTTTAGTGAAAACCGCTATAAAACGAATCTTTTCGAGAAGTGCCGCGAACATCGCCGAGATTTTCCATCACCGCGATTCCAAATACAATTTGGAAAAGGTGACCGCATTTAATATTCTGTTAATCTAATATTTAATTATATTTTCTGAATTTGTAACTGTGCATATTAAAGAAAATTCTTTTGTTAAATTACAAAGAAACGGAGTTCTCTTTATTGTCGCTTATCATATCAACCTTGTGCCGTTTTCTCACTCGAATCTTTCCGCGCGGTGCATTCCCGCACACACACTTTTTGTTTTCAAAATGAAAAAATTTATTTAAAGTTTTTCTACGCTACAAGTTTAGAAGGTATGAAAAATATAGTTAACTTGTTAACTTTTAAAGACTACTGTACCTGTCACACTTTTTATTTAAAAAATTTAAATAAAAAATTTATTTGAAGTTTCTTTAGTTACATACCTATATAGTTTCTTAATTATTCTATCAATATGTAATTATGTAGTATTGAAATGAAAATATAAATTTAATAAAATGTTTTTCAACTTTTTAACTTAATGACTAAATACTTTTAAATCAAATTATTTTATCTTTATAATTTTTTTAAATTATCATTTTACCTGCCTGACTAATTTACCATAAATTACCGAGTAAATTATCGTAAAATTTGGTCATTTTCATTTCTAACTTAGACTTATTTTAGATCGCATTATAGGCCGCGTATAGTTTCTCGGTGTAAACGTAGCCATTACATACATCCGTATGACAAATTTTTCAAGCGTGTTAATTGACTACAAGACAGGGAGGATCTCGGACAGAAAAGAATCGAGAGAAACTCGAAGAGAACCTCTTCGTACTATAGCCAGTCAACAGGCTCAAAAAAATTTATTGTACGACAAAAAAAACGGATATATGTAAGAGTGTGTTGAGACCATATTCAGTCATCTTATTAATTGGATAGGTTAAAATAAATGTGTGAAAATATTGTCTTCTCGTAACTTTATTGAATGCACGCTAGTTCAGATACGACAAGGCAACGACGAGATATTATTAAAGATGACATACTTATGGGAATTCGCGTCCTTATTAATATTGAAGTAATTAAGAAACTGATAAGATACTAATTTTATGATTTATTAGTTTAGTAGAGATGTTTATCGGTGTATATGCATTTAAAACTTCTCAGCAAACAAGAATGGATTCAGATTTTCAGAAATACGGATTCATGAATGTTAAAATGAATCTTTTTTAATCCTGAGTACATTTTTATTCATTCACAGGAATAGCAATGGAGTACATTTCTATGCTTTTCAATCTAAAAATAATATAGTATTTTATGTGAATACTATTCAATTCAAAATTGTGAAAGAAATACAATTTTTCAATCCAGTTGAATTTAAAAATAATATGAGCCATTTCTGTGCATCGTAAATATTGCTTAATTTAAAATTCTGAATAAGAATTGCAGTTTTTTAACCCTAGCAGGTTATTATTATTTTTGGATACCTTTCCGGTCATACCAGGTTTGTGAAATTCTGCAACTTTGTCATGCTATATCTCTGGACTGAATATGTATTTTTTAGTTCAAAACGTGTGAAATTTATACTTTAGAGACGAAGATAAATAAATATGAATCAAATAAATAATATTTTATTTTTAGTTAATTACAATTCTTCATAGAAATTTTATTGGAAAAATTCGCAAAAAATGACTACTATGAATAAAAAATTTTTAAATTTTTTAATTTGATGTTCAACCAAAAACCCGTAGGATTTTTTTAGTTGACCCTTTGGATTAAAAAAAAAATAGTATACGAATCGCTCAAAAAGTATAACTATTTGAATTATCGAAAATCAACATTTTAAAAAAATCTACATATTATTAGTTTACAATTAATAAATAAAATTTTATTATTTGAACAATATAAAATGGTAGATAAAGGATTGTACATGTATAAATATTATTATAGTATATTGTGACGTGACATTTTTTGTCCGTCACGGTCGAGAATCGTCAGCGGTGAAATCGCGCGTTCTCCTGGCTCGGAGAACGAGCGCAACTGCGCATGTGCGCATGCGAGCACAACTGCGAACGTGCGCTAACCCCATAATCGTTTGTTTTTGTTTAACAATTTTTCTCTTTTCGTTAAGACTTTATTTTTCTTAGTGATTGGTCTCACAATTAAAGTTAGAATCGCATTCGGCAGCTGCTTTGTTATTCTGTAATTATGCCGTCTCACCTGCAAGCGGGGAAAGAAAGACTACATCGGAAGAAAGAAAAAAGTAACGACGCTATGTTGGAAAGTCGCCCACATGAGAGCCTGGACACGCAGATCGTATTGTTTTGAATAATTGCTTGTAATCCGCTGTCGCCCTAAAACCTTCTTACGTCGTGCACCCCTTACAGAGTACGATCGGAGGCGAGAATTCCCGGCCACCTAAGGGACCGTACGGACATTCGTCGAGAGCATATGTCGGGAACTGAAAAAGGAGCTGCCAGGACATCCCTCGCTAGTCTAGGAAGTCAGGCAGAAAAGCAGCCTTGGAAGGAAATTATATTACGTGCTCTTAAAAGCAAGGACTTACGACCGCGAAGACCGGTGCAGCACGCGCAGACAGCGTGATAAGTAGGAGCTAATCGGCGTGACGGCTCCTAAAGAAGGGGGGGGGGAGCTGCTAGGAGTCTCACTCGTGCTGTGGCTGAGCCGACAATTTGTAAAGGACGTGCGGAATCGCCGCTGATGAGAAAATTTTCGAGAATCGCTGCTGTGAGCGAGATTGCCGAGGAGAAGAGTGGAAGAAGCAGGACCATGAGGGTGAGACGAGCGTCGCCGTCGCTGCTGTAAAACTGCCGATCCGGGTTCGTTTGGGTGGATTGGGTGGAAGAAAAGCTCACGTCATGGAAAGCGGCCAGCTTAATGACCGTCGTGTAGAGTCGTGCAATAGCGAGATACTTGCCAAGTACCATGATTAAATGAATTATGCATTGCCGAGTTGAATGATTTGCGCTCGCCTCTCTTGCCACAGTCGAGTCATTTTAGGTTTTTGTTTTGTTTTGTGTCGTTTGGGTAGCGTCGGAGCGATTATTGCGATCGTGTCGTGCTTTCGGCTTCGCGTCGGCGTCACTCTCTCGGGTAACGTGCGTTGCTTCGAGTGCAAATTTTGGCGCGCTGTCGAGAGGTCTGGTTCATAATCGGTCGTCGTTTATCAATCACCTGCAAAGGCGCGAGCAGAAGTCAGAGCTAGCAGTCTAGCGTACAAGGTCGTCCAGCGTTAAAAATAAGTCGTCATTGTCTTTCGTGAAAGTTGATTATATTGAGTCCAGCGGAGGAAGCGAGGCTCTAAAGATTGCATGTAACCGATTCGTTAAATACAACTGTTCTTTATTTATTTACTATCTCAGGTGTGATTCTTATAGCCTATTTCTTTCGCTCTCTGACAACTTTCCCACCTTTAACTCCTGCCATCGCGAATTTAATATGAATAAAAGTTGAAGAAACTATCGGAAAGAGTGGCACGTTCTCTCGTGCCTAGCGCCCAATTTATAATACTTAGTGAAAAGCTAAGAGATTTGCTAGAGAAAATCCTAGTTGTCGAGATATTACCCTATCGAGTGAGAAAAGGTACTTTTACGTAAGAGGAGAGCATGTAACGAAGTTGTGCCGTTGCTCGCGAGCACAGTTACAGCATTTATTTTAATGCCTTTAAAAATATTTCTATTCATTTATCGAATAGAAATGCATTCATTTTTTCCATGGAGCCCAATTCATTTTTATTTAAAATACGAATTCGGATTGAAAATTTCCATTTCAATTCATTTTCATTTGCTGGATCAATAATACTCGATTTTTCATTAAAATTGTGATTTCAGTGTTACCGTCAAAGTTTGACGGTAATCATCAACAGAGATGACTATAGAGAAAAAATTGTAATTTTTCGGCAATGTATAGAATATTATAGCTTTATAAATATGGATATTTATTTATGGAACATTTATGTAATAAAAAATCATAAATTTAATATAATTTATTATTATTATTTAATAATGTATTAGCCAAATATTTATGTTAATAATAGCAAATTTATATCAATTGTAGATAATATCAGCGTTCTTCAATAACCTTCAGGCCTTTAGGGTCGTTTTTATACCGCCGAAAATTTATCTAGGGTTGATAGTCTTTAAGAGTATCTTGTCGGTGGACAAGATAAGGTTCTGCGCACAATAGAAAAAATAAGGAATTAGGAATGAAAAATAAACGATTTTAACCTATCAGAAATCAGATACATTGGAATACACGATTTCTGGTAGATTGAAATCGTTTATTCTTTATGCTTAATTTTTTATTCCTGCTATTGCGCAGGACCTAATGAATAACGAATAAGAGAGCGTTTATATTGGTTGTTATCGTATATACCATATGTCATAATCTGTTAATTGACTAATCACAGTCATTCTCCTCTCACTTGACATTATGAAAGGAAGGTGATTGGTCAATTTTTACAGATTACGGCATACGGCCAATATAAATATTCCCTAATGGCAAAAACACCTGTGACTCTTGAGTCGTGACATAGACATAGCATCTCTAATCTGCGCATTCGAGAAATAGAGGTACTCCCCATTTAGAAAAGGACACACTCACTTGGATGAAAGAACTCATCCAAGTTCTCTCTCGTTTCGCGAATGCAAATAAAGTATATCTAAAAGTTGGTTACCAATAAAATTTAAATTATAGATAATGAGTTACAAAATTTCGAACCACTTTTCTCTTTGTTTGTGATAGCTTCCATTCCGTTATTGTCCAATAACGATCATTCATAGTAATATTGTCCAATATAGATAATTGCTTAATATCTTAAGATAAATGTTCTATTCATTTATTGAGTTTATTATGAATGTTTGCCATTTCTGTTTGCCGCGGATCGAAATTTGTTGTAATAATTAAATAATTAATTTAAGAAGTAATTAAGGTAAAAAAAGTAATAAATAATTAAATAATTAAAAATAAATAAAAAATAAATATTAAAAATAATAATTTAAACATGAAAAAAAATTATTGTTCTATTGTACCTCTAAAATTCCCATTCGATTACAATGGGTCTTCGAACAATATTTTAAACAGCAGTCAAGATTAATAATTATTTTTCTCCTATTATTCTTTTATTCCAATTTGTTTACAATTTACAGAATGCTATAATATATGAATCCGAACAAAGATATAGTCAGAGTGAAGAGAGTTAAAATCTAAGGGAAGGTATATAGAAGGGAAATATTATGAAGTGGTAGGAGAAAAACAAGATGAAAGGGAAATCATTAGGAAGGGGATAATATTATAATTGTATAATTGGAAGATAGAAATTAGAAAGAGATTATGTGTCGCTTTGCTTGTTCAATCTATTTTTCTGTTTTTCAATATATACCATCTCTAAAATCGATCTTTTGTTATGAAGATTTATTATCTAGAATTTCAACATCATTCCATTTAAAATCATATGTCATCCGGTCTGATATTTGGTCTATTACTTGGTCTATCGATTAATGAACAGAAAAAAGAAAAAACTGCAATAGAATTCATTAAACATATAGAAAAAAACAAATATTGATACAGGATATTGGAAACAAATTGTTAGTAAAGTTCGAAATCAGTCTCCATCATTAATAGGTTTGTTCAAAACGATCCTTGTTATAATTTTCAAGAAAAATATATAATATAATTAAATGTATGAATATTATAAAAGGTTCTATAACAAATCATCTGGATTTATTAATTACTACAGCTGATAAGGAGAATGTCATAGTTGTTTCGGAACGTTATAACTATATAGAGAAAGTAGAAGTTTTATTGTCTGATAAAAACATATCAGATAATTGACGAGAATCCTACTAAAAAACTGATAGGTGATTTAAGACCCCTCGTAAGATGGAAAAACAATAAACTAATAGAAGATTTTACTTATAGAGGACTCTTAAATCGGATCGCAGTATATCTAGATCTTACGTGTTACAAAAATTCATAAAGAAAATTACCCTTACTATAATTAGATTACTATCATTACAAATGATAGTATCGTCAATAGCCCACTGTATAATTTTTCTCTTTTTTTACATGACATTATCAAGAAAAACAATATAATATATTATAAAACCGTATATGTGTGATAATACAAACTATAAAAATCAAAGTCTTAAACGGTCTAACTGAATCTTAAATGCTTATATGATTCTTGTACGAATTTATATACTACGTAGTCCCCGGAAATGCTCACCGAAATTTTTCGGTCTTGAAAACGTTAACTCTACTAAATTACCGCAGTAATATCACGAGTTAAATTGATTAGCAATTTAACAAATTTTTGATGCTTATTTGCATCTTCGAAACGATCTTAATAATATTGAATAACGTATTAAAATATTATATGTAAATAATTAATTCTTATTGCGAAAAATATTACCTCGGCCGGGAATCGAACCCGGATCTCTTGCATTCCGTGCGAACGTCCTAAGCCTTTAAACTACCAAGGCCTTAGTAATGTTCTTCACAATAATTGGCATATGAAGGAACAATGTCTCTTTAGATGACGTAAATAAACAATATAATATATATGTTCGCTTACTTGTAGCTTTCGCGCCGCTGTTATTACCTATATTACCTATCCTCAAATTGTTACCGCTCTATAGTTTGCGCCTCTGTTTCATCTATATTTTCTATTTCACTTTGAATCGTATCAAATTCTGTTAAAAGATCACTAGCCTTTACAATTCACAATGGTAATTCATCTTTCTTTTATCAATCTAAACGCAATTAATATAATTATCGAAGGCTAATTATGTAAGTTTTGCCTTTACTCTAACGCGGTTCTTAATTAGAAGTGATAAATCCATTATAATGATAGCGTATGATTATTCTTTTCTACACGAACGAGCCTCTCCGAGCAGGTTTTCAACAGCGAAGAAAAGAACGGCGACAGAAGCGTTGATTTTGGGAAACTCTATTATTATACGAATTATACGTATTATATGAATTAACGTATGATTTTATGCAAATATGCAATAAGAACATGTGCTAGTCATACGTGAATAAAAATGAGAATGCCGTCTATTAACTAATTTATTCGTATACATTGCGTATTACTTACAAATCGGACACGAGCATAGGCAAGTAATTAAAGACTGTGACAATAAATCGATGCTGAAAGTGTTTTTCTGGCCATTGTCCAATGCTGCCATGATGTGACGAGAAGGAAGGAAAGAAGCTGTCGGGATGCATCAATGGTATAGACAATCTGACAAGGAAGCTATGCGTTGATTCCTCGGAAAGATCCTGTGATGGCTTTTTCAGATGTGAGATATTGTTTGCCACTTTGGTATGAAGAGCTGTCCGAAGGTGACTCGCTTATATGTGAAAAAGATGCCTATTACTTGTAATTTGTGTAGCTGCGAAATGGACGGCATGCGTATCGAGATAATGGCGTCTGTTGCTACGACGCGCAAGTAATGGCGATTCGCATGCGCGTAGATATAAAGCGTTGCGTCGTTTTGTATGAAAAGTAGTGAAAACTTACTTGCGTGCTAATTCTTCAATTGAGAACTAGCAAAACTAATGCCGCACTTGACCTGGAAGATCCGTAGCTGGCGGGAATAATGGCCGTATTTCTATTATTCTAGTACTTGGTCCGTCTTGTTTCACCTATTCTGGTCGTGTACAGGATATAATAATTGCACATAAACTTCAGGATCAGGCTCGAAGGACCAATATTGCGACTCGGTCGTCTTATAATCGGATTGAAGTAAATGTGTGAATTGTCTTCTCGTAACTTTATTACATGTACGCTAGCTTAAATACGATAAGATAACGAATAATAGTGAGAACACCCGCGACGCTAGAGTCGTGGCGCGAGTAATTAGATGGAGAACTACATATGTGAATTGCGGATACATTAATGCAGTAATCGTGGATACGTTAATGCAATAATCGCGGACGGCGCTCATGATAAGTAAAGTAATAAGATGCTATTTTATGTGTGTGTTTTTGTCGTACGATAAATGTATACAGAACAGAGAGGTTCTTGGATCTCTCTATCCCATATCAATCAACAGACTTAAAAAATTTATCATTCCTACAAAAACGTACAAAAATTATCCTTATATTAGCCTATGTCTTACTGTCTTACGTTTTTGTTATGTGCCATCGGCTTTATGAGAGCTCACGTAGCTCGCGACAGTCGCGACTGAAATGTTCTAAGATGTTCCATTTGTTTTGTTCAAATCTATCTCTACCAATCATATTAAAAAAATATTTTATTTTATTTATTAGAATATCGATAAAAACCAAATATTTCATCTTTATTACGTAGATATGAAAAACACATAGCACAATAAAATGTTAATTATTTAATGGTTTAATTTTAAAATGCTTACACGAGATGAACTGTTTAGTACAAAAATCAATTCTGCGCGCAGTTCGAATGACTATAAATATGATATATATGCATATATATATGTACATATATAATATAATATATAATATATAATATATAATATACAATATATATAATACATGCTGATATTTTAATGCTTAAATAATTCAATATGAATTATATATATACAATATATGTATATATATATATGTATATATATATATATATATATGTGTGTATATATATATATGTATGTATATATATATATATATATATATATATATATATATATATATATATATATATATACACAGTGCGACAAATATGTTCCCGGACATGAATCACATGTCAGCAACCAGTGGCGACATCTGTGCGTTCAAACATGCATTTTAAAGGTTGAACACAAGATTTTGCTATCATCTGTCAAAGTTTCATTCATTTTGGTTAACATATAACGAAGATATGACAGTTCATGTTAAACAAGATTTTGGTCGAGGTAGAAATTTTAATATATGGAACAAAGAGCAGTGATTAAATTTAACGCAAAACTTGATAAAAGTGCATCAGAAACATTCCGATCCATGCAACAAGTTTACGGCAGTCAATGTCTAGGTCGTACAGCTGTTTTTGAGTGGCATAAGCGTTTTTTGGAAGGCAGAGAGACCCTTGAAGATGACACAAAATCAGGACGGCCAATTTTAGTTCGAACACCCGAAATGATCGAAAAAGTATGTGATTTTGTTGCAAACGATCGCAATGTATCACTAAAAATGATGGAGGAGGCTTTAAATATCAGTAGAGAAACGATTCAAACCATACACGTATTTGTCGCACTGTGTACTTTTTCATTAATTACTAGGCATTACCATAGCAAAAATCATAAGAAAATACTCAAATTTCTATTTGTCTCTATTGATTACAAACGAACGCAATCATATGTTGTGTCGTACTTTCATACGTCATACGTCACTGGTCGGTCATTTCTTCAACTGCTAGAGACTCATAGCGCCATCTCAGATAGATAAGCGAAAATAAAAGGTATTCGCTTTACCCAGGGCGTCCATTTTTGCCCGGGCTTCTCCTATACGTATACAAATTTGAAATGATTACGTTTTGCGTCGCACTACGTGCAAAATGGATGCGAGTTTGCGATATTTTATAAATCTGGTGACTTTATTCTTAGCGCCGTCTAGCGCCAGACGGTGCAACCATACGTTCCGAGCGGTCGACAATAATAAATATAATGACGACGTTTTTTAAAATATGATAAAATTTAGAAATTCAGAGATTTGCGTCGCAATAACTTTGCTCGTAGGATACGTAGAAAAAAAAATACATTTTCATTATACAACTTAAACAGTAGCTATCGATAAAGCGTATATAAACTTCATCATTTAAAATGCAAATAAATAAAAACAAAGGGCTAATGGGAATTGGCGCTGTATTAATTACGCTATTATTACATGAATTCAATATTACAAACATATATATAAACATATATAAACATATGTGTGTGTGTATGTATATATATGTGTATACATATATTATTATTATATATATATATATATATATATATATGTATGTATATATATATATATGTGTGTGTATATATGTAGACGTTCCGGCTAATATTTTAGCCATCTTCAATATCATATTATATAAAAAAAAACGATGATATAAATTAGCATGAATCGTGAAGAGATCCACCATTCTCCCATATAATCCCATATCAGTTAAATAGCTGACTGGTGCCAATCAATTGATCAGTTTAGCCATTATTGAGAATTATGTCTCCAGATCTGCTGCAACTCGCCGGCTCGCGTAAAGAAGCACGGCAGTGTCTCGCACCATAACGCTTGTCTTAACGTCGAGACACTATCGTCTCTCCAGATCCGTGTCTTTCTGTATGTTTAAGCCTTATTTTTGTTTATGAATAAAAATCATCTTGGAAATCAATCTCTTACTTAACGATTTTTCTTCATCTAATTTCATCTTAACTCCGTTCGAATCAAAATTATGTTCTGTGTTCACTCTATTCAGTTATAACCGAAAGTTGGGAGCTGTTTCTATTAATGTGGTTGCGATGTTCACTGATTCTAGTTTTTAGTAATCTCTCCGTTTGATCAACATAAGACGCCTCGCATTTTGGGCACAGTTAATTTTATAGACCACATTTGAATGTGTTAATGCTGGCAACTTATTCTTATGTACTTTAATAAAGATGTTCAAATTATTGTGTTTTTGTATGCAAATTTTATTAGCGGAGTGTTTTTAAATAATTTCTTAATTTTCTTAGAAATTATAGGAATATATGAAATTATAAAATAATTATTTAGTTTGATATTACAACCTCTGATTGGTTTTTCTAATTTTTTTACCTTATTATTATTTAATTGCTCAAAATTTTCAGCCTTTTCTTAATACAATTAAAAATTAAATCTAAAGGATATCCGTTAGAGAGAAGAATATTAATAATAAATTAAAATTTTTTTCTTGAAATTTGGGATGGGACAGAAACAATACTCTATTTATCAGATCAATAGTTACATCAATTTTTTGGCACATTAAATAGCATGAATAAAAATTCAGATGTCTAAAGGAAAAAATGGGTTTGTGGTAAAGATCATAAGTTAAATAATTATCTTTTTTTATAATTTTAACATTGAGAAAATTAAGTATATTACCACCTAATTTAATTGTAAATTTCAATCTTAAACGATACTCATTAAAAACTTTCATTATAAAATCCATGTTTGACGAATAAATATGTCATCCATATATCTATAATAACAACCAATCGAAAAAGGCAATTCTTTTAACGAAGAAGTTTTCAGATCTTGTAAAACTAAATCTGTAACAATAACGGAGGTGATAATGGAGATCTTAAAATGGAATAAAATTGCTATATATTTTATTGTTGAATGTGAAATATATGGAATTCAAAACCATTTTCAAGACCTCAATAAATTCTGACTGTCTTAAAGTGGTATTTTTTTTGGATTAGCTCCCATCTTTCTTGAATACTTTTAATAACTAAATCGATCGGGATGTTAATGAACGCAGTGAAATTAAGAGGCATTCAGTGAAATAAGTTAAACAAAACCTTCCAGAATTTCTAATTTTCTTTTACTAACGTAAAACTGTTCTTAACATGGCTATTTGGATGTTCTAAATTTGAAATAAAAATTCTATGTAAGTAAATTGTAAGATTATGAAGACGATTACCAATAGATAATAATGCATAATGGATTTCCTGATTTATTTTGGTAATCCGTATCCTCGGTAGCGTTGAGTTAGATGAATTTAAAAAAATTATACGTAAAGTTAGACACAAATCCTTTCACCTCTTTAATATGAATTTAAAATCGTTAACTAACTTATTTGCTGGATTCTTTTTCAATAATGTATAAGTGTCTGCATCCGACAATATTAATTTCAATCTATTCACAAATTTGTCTAGGGCGACAACAATGTTACCCTTATATAGTGAGAAAAAATATGGCCAAAATATCTGGATTATTTTTAAGTAATTTTTTAGTGGCTAATACAAATTTAGAGATCATATCGTTTATATTTGTTTTATTGTTTTTTATCTCACTGATATTAACCAAAGATTGGAAAAGAAGGAATATCTTATTACAAAAACCATTCTTGTTCGCAATTTTAAATTTGGATTAAGAATTAAGATATTAGATGAAAAAAATTGTTAAGTAAGAGATTGATTTCCGAGATAATTTTTAAGACTTAAATTTATAGAAAGATGGATTTATTAAACCCTATTTATCGTGACTTTTTTTCAAAATCTTTAAAATCTTCTGCCATTCTAAGGTTATCTGTTAATATATGTATATATATATACTGGGTATCTCTCAAGATAGGTCGGGACCACTGGATCAAAGGGAATAAAAAATTCTTATACCATTTTGAAATACTCGCTGTAGTTTTCGAATTAAAAAAAGAAATGTCTAAGCCAATATGCGGTTAAGCCGCGCCGCGCGAATTCGTAGAACGGCCCATACTCGAGCGGCAGCGGCGGCGGCGCGCAGAGAGAGGGAAAAAGCGCTTCGTCGCTGTTCAAGTGTGAGCCGTCTTACGAATTCGCGCGGCGCAGCTTAACTGCATATTGACTTAGACATTTTCTTTTCTAATTCAAAACTACAGCGAGTATCTCAAAATGTATAAGAATTTTTTGTTTCCTTTGTCCGTCCCCAATGTGACTCCGACTCATCTTAAGAGACATCCTATATATATATATTATATATATATATATACACATATATATATTATTTTCTTATTTGTAACTGATAATGGACCTTCGTAATGCACACATTAGTTTCATAATAAGGTATGTACAACCGATATGTATAAGTTCACATTTGATTAAAATTGACTATTGCTTATTAGAATTTTTTTATTATTACAGTAATAGTATCATTATCGATTGACTCACGTATACAGTATTCACACAAATACTATGACATTTTAAACATTTTAAATTTAGACACATTTTTATTATTTGTAAATTTTTATTATTTATAAATTTTTATAAATTTATCAAGCGACTCATTTTAATAGTGTACAGTTCATATTGCGTCAATTACTAAAGATGACCAAAATAATGTGGTCGAAACGTCTAGATATTTTATATATTGTTTATTAATAAACATATTTTTTATTCCCGAAAAACCTGTGTCGACTCTTATAGGTTTTTCTTTATTCATTTGATAATTTTTTGAGATATATTCTCGTTTTAAATTTCGGCAATTCAGCATTTCGGAATATTGTCGCACATCTTAAATTTCGGTAATTTGACGTTTCGGGATATTGTCTCATTTTTTTAAGTTTTGGCATGTTTGTTTACAGAACATTGCATGTCCAGGTGGTCTTGAAGAATCATAATCCCGAAAAGACATATGTCCCGAAATATCAAATTATTAAAAATTAAAACATTCAATAATGTCTCGAAATGTCAAATCACTGAAATTTCAGACATCGGCTAATGTCCCGAAATGTTAAATATTGGTGATTTTTTAATAATTGTGAGATTAAACGAATTTACCTGGCAAGTGGTTTCATCCGATTGGACCACCCACCCTTTATCTATTCCTTCTCACCCTAGAGGTGGCAATTTACTTCAAATACTTGGGGGGAGGGGGATGTATGTCATAACAATGCGCTGGCGGCGTCCAAGAGCGCTGGTGAATGCGCAAGGCAAGACGATGCGCGAATAATGGCGCGCACGGCGCGCGAATCAGTCTTTTGATTTTGGTGGTTTTTTTCAAATTCTGTTGCGAAAGTGCAGGAACATGACTACACAATTGTGTCCATGTGGACGAGACCATGGGCATAATCAGGATTGAACTTCCCAGGCAATCTCACAATTATGCCCTATGTTGTCTCGTCCGGATGGACACAATTGTGTAGATGTTCAAAGATGTGATTTGCTAGGAACTGAAATATAAACTTGTTTAATTATATAATATAAACTTCCCTTATCTTTTTCTTCGACATTTTATATATATATATATATATATATATATATATATGTATATATATATATATATATATATATATATATAAACAAACATAATTTTATGATATGCGGAGTCCTTTATATATTTATATATATATTAGGTGTTGGAATTAATTCGTAGCGTTTTTAATGAAAGAATGTTATTTATTTCACATGAGCATTAAAAAATACATTAATGAAAGTACTTCCCATCACTTGTAAAACGCTACGAATTAATTCCAACACCTAATATATATATATATTAGGTGTATAACTTTTCTTCCGCCGTTTTTTTTCCGAAATTCGAGGCTTTATTGTAAAAAACTAGTTATACATTTATAATTCAAAGTATTGTCCATCGCTGGCCACTACTTTCTCCCATCTTTCGGGCAGCGTACGAATCCTGCGTCGAAAAAACTGGTCATTTTTTGAGGCGATCCACGAATTGATCCAATTTTTTACTTCTTCGTAAGACCGGAAGTGTTGGTCAGCCAGGCCATTGATCGAAACAAGTGATAGTCAAAGGGAGCAACGTCTGGAGAATACGGCGGGTGGGGTAGGACTTCCCATTTCAACGTTTCCAAATATGTCTTGACCACTTTCGCAACATGGGGTTGAGCATTGTCATGCTGCAAATTTACCGTGTCTCTCGTTGTATTGCGACTGTTTGTCTTTCAATGCTCGGTTCAAATGCATCAATTGCGTTCGATACCAATCGCCTGTGATTGTTTCAGTCGGTTTTAACAGCTCATAATACACTACGCCGAGCTGGTCCCACCAAATACAGAGCATGACTTAATTTGATAATTTTTTGCGCTTGGGGTTATTGTAATGACCCATTTTTCGTCCCCAGTCACAATGCGATGCAGAAATCCCTTCCGTCTTTGCCTTTCAAGCAGCTGTTCACAAGCAAACAAACGCTGTTCAACATCTCTCGGCTTCAACTCGTACGGCACCCAATTTTTTTGCTTCTGAATCATTCCCATGGCTTTGAGGCGTTTTAAAATGGCTGGTTGAATCACTCCCAATGATCGTGCCAATTC
This sequence comes from Acromyrmex echinatior, assembly GCF_024713525.1. Classification (NCBI taxonomy): domain Eukaryota; kingdom Metazoa; phylum Arthropoda; class Insecta; order Hymenoptera; family Formicidae; genus Acromyrmex; species Acromyrmex echinatior. The sequence continues at coordinate 12,734,698 of NC_141859.1, forward strand.
TTTTTGATTTTGACACGAGTCTTGATCAAGTAATGCCTCCGATTCTGTATCTTTGAAAACCTTCTCTCTTCCACCGCTGTGCCGGTCTTCGATGTCAAAATCACTGTTCTTGAACCGTTGAAACCATTCACGACACGTTCTTTCACTAATAGCGGCCTCACCATAAGTATTTGAGACCATTCGATGACCCTCAGCCGCAGATTTCTTCATATTGAAGCAGAAAATTAAAACCTCCCGCAAATGACGAGAATTTGATTCGTAAACTGACATTTTCAATCGAGAATAACTTTATGATACAAATCGACACAAATCGACTAATGTTTCTATGGGGTTATGTTGACAGATGCCCAAGTTTATTGTATGACGTCTATGATCTATTTATTTCGACCACCACTTACCGCTAAAGCTATCTATAAGAAAACGGCGGAAGCAAAGTTATACACCTAATATAATATAGAATAATATCATAGAATTTTGGCCCTCAGTGAAATTGGCTGAAATTTTAATATATTATAGTGCTTGACTCACTGATCAAAAGTATCCATAAGCACAAAGTTTGAAAATGACTAGTTTTTTTGTTATAGCCGTTTAAAGTTTTATTTTATTAATGTCTCAAAAGCAAGTTTCTGTAATAAATCAAGAGATTTTAAACAATATGCTAACCACTCTCACCACCCTCACTCCCATTACCACCCTCACTCCACTCCCATCCCTATTCTTACACACATACGCCCGCGTGCGCATTTATATTATATATTGTATTTAGATTTTACTAGATTTTTACGACTTCTCTAACGTATATTATTTGAAATATGTGAGTCCATTTATCTTTCATGTGCGAAGTGCTTTATTATCACGACTTGAATGTTTGTTTCCGTATGTGAAGCTCCATGTGCAAAAAATATCGGATACTTTCTAAAGTGCGATAGCAATATAGGATAGAAAATTCTTTTCCTCTTCGATTTGTTTACATTCATATGCGGTGGTGCTTCAAGAGCATAAACGCGAACGTTCGGGCCCTAATAATCATTTTCCAAACTATAAGCTTATAATTTTTCATATACTATTACGCATTTTAAATATTAGTACAGTTTCGATAATCTTTCTTTACTGTTTTTAATTAACAGTTTATAGATAAATATTTTTATATCAATAATATTGTTAAATATTTATTCCAAGTCATACAATGGCTTTCAGAAGACAATTGAGATACTATGTTTATAATGTAGAAGGCTGCGCACAGCAAAATGCCCCGGATTGATGAAGATGAAGATAAACAATAAATTGCATTAAGTAGACGCTGTGCTAATAATTTACCAAACATGAATATCGAAAATGATATCAGACTTTGTTTTAATTGTAATCAATCTATTCAAAATGAAATAGTTGCAATTCACAGATCCATCAGCAGATCCAACATGTCTCAGGTTGAACGTCTTAAGTATATACAAATTATACAAGCATGGCTTCCTCAACGAGGAAGCCATGCTTGTATAATTTGTAATGCTATAAATGATGTTTATAGAATATCCACGGAATGCAGAGTTCATATTTTCGTACAAAGTAATATTTATGTTCCTGAAAATATCAGATCATATGCTCATCATTTAGATCGAAATGGCTTAATTATTACAGAATTGATATCTGAATTACGTTATACTAATAAACCTTACGTTATCCGTGGATTACAATTACAAATGTTTTTAGAATAACTTAGGAACATGGCTCGAGCACGTCCCAGATTGGAAGAGGCTGACACGTTAACTGATGAAGAATTTAAATGTCTATTTCCAGTAAGCTAACAGCAATTCGAAGATATTTTAACATTTTGTGAACCAATTTTTGAACAATATAGCATAAAGTATGTTAGTAGAAAAGATCTAATGACATTTTTATGTAAAATCAGACAAGGGTTAGCAGAATTCTTAAAGATTCTTTTTAATTATTCTAGCAGACAAGTTGTAAATATGACAATTAGTTCGGTGACAAAAGTCATTATCAACGAGGTTTTTACGCGAAAATATAGGCATGGAGGCTATCAGTAGACAAGAATTTATAAATCAGCATGTTATGTCATTCGCTAACGAACTGTACAATGAACAATCTAATATACTAAGAGTTATCGCCATATGTGACGCTACTTACCTATACAAGAGTAGTAATTTTCGTGTATTAAGACAGTCTTATTCCATACATAAAGGTAGACATTTATTGAAGTCAACATTAATTGTTGCCATAGATGGATATATTTTATCTATATTAGGGCCATATTTTTCGGATTCTCGGAATAATGATACTGCGATACCTCAAAATGAATTTGAAAAGGATGTTCAGACTTTAACTAACTGATTTCAAAAGAGATATATTTTTAGTGGATAGAGGAATATTATACCACTTCTTCAACACTTAGGTATTAAAACATCAACATTACTTGAACGTGGACAGCAACAGCTTGCAACAGAAACTGCAAACGACACATGCTTAATTACAAAAACCAAATAGTTAATTGAAACGAGAAATAGGCATCTTAGAACAATTTTTAAAATATTCGAACACACATTCAATATTCGAAATACAAAGCATATTGGTGATTACTATAAAATTGCTGGAGCAATTATAATAGATATCATCCTCTTATACATATGCAGGAAGCAACTATTGAAATTGCTAGAGAAATGTTGCAACGGGCACAAACGTAATACAAACACGAATAGAAATTGATAATTTGCGTAATAGACATGCTCAATGGCAAAAGTTAAACAATCAAGTACCTGATTTTCCACAGCTTGATGTCGATTACTTGTGAAATATAACAATAGGTATTTATTAGGTTAATCTATCGCCATAATATATCCAAGATAAATTGCAAAGAGACGGAGATGATGAACTTCAAATGATACATTATTAAATGAAAATAATGTCAGAATTAGGATTTATTTGAGATTTCGTAATGCTACAAAACATCAGGTTTTTATAGCCTACATTAACCAAAAAGACATTACATCAGGGTGTCTTTTCATAGTCCTAATAAAATGGGGAAATATATAAAAGTATATTTGTATATATAAAAGGATATACAAAAGGATATTTGTCCCCATACATCTAAGAGCAATATAGTTTATAAGATCTCGTATAATAATTGTGATGCATCGTTGGACAGACGGGCAGACAATTGAAAACCAGAATTACAGAACGTCGTAATCATATTAGACATAACACTTCTGTCCGTTCTGTCATCACAGAGCATAGGCTACAGTATGATCATGATTTCCAATGGGAACGTTAAAATCTTGAATGAAGAACCTTGCTATAGGAAACACTTAATTTCTGAGATGCTCAATATTAAAAAGCAGAAAAATAGTCTAAATTTACAAACTGACACTGAAGGTTTTCATAAGGCATATACACCTATTGTAAATAAAATTTGACTCTTCGATACTGACAGTCCGTCTCCTCTCTCAGTTTGTGTTGATCTATATCAGCGAGTGTACATTGTAATTGACACACTATGTCCGTCTTATATAACTGTGTTCCATTAAACTGCATACATGTTGATTGGATTTTGATACTTGTATGGACGTACTTGCTTGAATAATTTACACATGTTTTTGCTGAGTTTTTATTTATTAGAATTTATTAGGATGTTACTTTGATCTGGTTTGATTTGGTTCAGTAGTTTTTAAGAAAAATTTTTTTAAAAATCTTTTTCACCCATTAGATCTTTTTCCAAGAGACATAAAACACTTTTGATTGTCCAAAAGTATGCGAATAATGTCGAGTTATATATCAAGACTCACTCGAGCTATTAATTTAAGTAATATGAGATTATTTTTAAGAATTAATTTTGTACAGCAATTTTTGTGAAATGTAAATGTCTGAAAACGGCTCAATCCAGTAGCCGAAACTTGTAATTTGTATTTTAAACTGTTTTAATTTTTATTTTTCTTTATTTGTAATATATTCTATTTAATTGTGTAATTTTAAAATGTGTTTGACTCTTATTTTGCCCTTTATTTATTGTTATTTATTACAGAACAAGATATTAATATTATGAGCGGAAATTATTGTACATGTCAGTCTGGATCAAGAACGTTTTGTACATGTGCACACGTTGCAAGTATTTTGTGGTATCTGGGGTATGCACGCCATCAACCACATATTAAATATCCCGATAGAAGTTTGCATACAACAATGGATGTAGTCCATAGAGTAGACCAAGAAGATCTCAATAATAAGGTGGAGGTTATAGATTACTAAAATAAAAGTTCAAATTCGTGAGAAGCAAGGGGACTCACGAAAATTAAACACCCCAAACGTGAGAGGCAAGGGGACTCACGAAAATCAAGCACTCTAAAGGAATGAAATGCCCATCACGTCCACGTTGTTTATTCCGGGTAATTCTGAGAATGAGCAAAAATCTAAAATCATAAATGTATCATTGATGCATACATAGATAGTACGCGCGCACGCACACACGCGCGCGCGCACGCACGCACATATGAAACTTCGATTTTTATGCATCTTTTTCATATAAAAATGCGCGCGCGGGAGTATGTGTGTGGGAATAGGAGTGGGGAGTGGGGGTGGTGGTGGGAGTAAGGATGGTGAGAGTGATTAGCATATTGTTAATCTCTTGATTTATTACAGAAACTTGTTTTTGTAAGACATTAATAAAATAAAATTTTAAATGGCTCTAACAAAAAAATTAGTCATTTTCAAGTTATGAACACTTTTGATCAGTGAGTCAAGAACTATAACATACTAAAATTTCAGCCAATTTCACCGAGGGCCAAAATCCTATAATATTGTGCGGGGTCCTTTGCTTTTTATGGTAGTAATTAAGATAGGAGAACAGCATTACTGAAATTTTCTAAGTTGATGATCGGTCTCTTGTAGAAGATAGCAAAGAAATAGAATAGCAAAGATGCGGGATTCTCCTGTCCAACCTGCTGCTCTTTTGATAAGTTCTGAAATGACTCCTCTCTCTGCTGCTTGTGAGGCTGATTAGTGCTGTGAGCCGAAAATTTGGCTACGTTAACTCCACAATCTTGTAGACCCTGTTTGATCCAGCGGCACTAGTATTTGAGCCGTGACTGCTTTGATTGGTTTAGAGAGGGAGATGAAAAAGAAGTTACAAGAAGATGGACGCAGCTCCTTCGTTCATATAAGGTTCAATCAGGTGTACTATGCAGAGATTTTTGTGGTTCCCGAAACGAGAGAAACAGAAAAAAAGTTGGAAACGATCCGGGCTAATGTTTTTAGCTGGTGCGGTACCCGAATCATCAATTTTTCGCCAATTGAAATTTGTGATAATCTAAGAGAATTGAGAGTTTGAGCGCGATGTCTTGTACCGAGCGCAAGGAGAAGCATTAGCTTTTTAGTGATGCTTTTTAAAGGAATACCCTCGTAAGGGTAGAGAGAGGCTAGTTTGGTTATCACCGGAGCTGGATCTCACACATAATCATATCGCGGACTCGGCTAAGAGCTGCGACGCCCTTACAAAAGCGTCTGATTATATAAGATGATTTCATTACAGGGGAGATCGCCGATTTTATGATATTCAAGCTGGAATATGAAGAAGTGTTAATTCCTGAGCTAGGAATTCTAGCGTCTAGGTGGCCGACGGAGAGAACGGGAGTACACCGTGGCATTGGCAGAAATTCCGCCAAGCGTGAAGAGAATATGAATATTATTTAATCTCTTAATGTAGATTCTAATAAAAAAGCGAGAGAGCTGGGATAGCTGCCTGAGATACTAGGCGTTCCTTAAACGCTTCCATGATAACTTCGCAACCCCCAGAGAAAGCGATCTCCACGCCGGATGTTGATTCCTGAAAGGAGAATAGAAGTGAACGATTAGGAAGGAGAAATAATGATTTTGATGGCACTAGACAATAGAATAATGGAAACCAGGCTTGGGAAAGCCACTACTATTGTGCCCTTTGCTTTGTCATTCACTATTTTTTTCAGAACCCGCGGTAATAAAATGAAAGAAAAGAGGAAAAGCATAAAAATTTAAATCCCTCCAGAAAAGGGTGAAAGCGTCTACTGCTATCTCGCACCTAGGTCAGAGAACCATGATACATAGGATTTGCATTTATTATTACTTATAGAGGCGACTAAATCTACCTTAAAGGATCCAAAGATTTCGAATACCTTGCAGAAAGCTTTGTGAGAAAGTGACCATTCTGTATCAGGATTTGCTATTCTGGATTCTGCATTTGCAATTACAATTTGTATAGATGAAATGTAAGAGGCGAATACGAAGATGTTACGAGCCTCACACCAACGCCAGATTTGTGCTAAGATAGCCAAAAGGTGAGGGAATTGTATGGAGCCGAATTTGTTAATATAACTTAAAGCTGTCGTATCACGAAGTAAAATGTCACAATCTCGAAGATCTGCAGCATAGCAATGGAGGCCATTGAAGACTGCTTTAAGCTCTAAAACGTTTAATATGAAAGATCTTTCGACCACCAACCATGGGTGCGTGATTCTGCTCAAGATGCCCCCCCCAATCGTTCAGAGTCTGTAAAGATTTCCCTAACAAAGTATCCTGAATCCTATTGGATTGGTAAGAATTCGAAAAAATTTTATATCCACCATTTAAAATCTTCATGAAGATGCGAGGGAATTGTCATAATTGTTGAGTAATCATCGTTATTTTTAGATCGAGTTAAAAATTGTTCTCTCTCAAAGAATTTGGAATAAAGAAGGTCATATTAAACTGCTGGACCAAAACGAGTGAATCGATAAAATTGGCAAAGTTCTGGCAGAGCAGCTTTCTTTGGTAGCCATTGTAGATATTAGGCGTAACAGTTTCTCTCATCGTTGTGGAGGAATTGAAATAGATTGTTCTACTCAAATAGGAAACCTAAATATTTACATTTAGAGGAGGGTTCCAAGTGAGGCTTCGAATAATTGACAAGGAAACCAAGAGATTGCAGAAGAGCTATATAGTAACGGAGATTCGCACGGCACTCGTTGAAAATTCCAGGAGAAGGAAATTATGTAAATATATAACTGATTGATACTCCCTGTTACGCAGATATATGACCACTGGCCTGAGAATCTTTATGAAGATGTAAGGATGTATGTCTGTAGACAGACCGAAAGGTATTGTGAATTCGTAAGTGACTTCGCGCCACTGAAAATGTAAGAACTTTCTGTGTCCTTTAAATTGAGGACCAGTAAGTAGACGTCCTCTAAATCCAGGGTGATCATTCTCATTTCAAGGAGCATCAAACGGATGATGATCCGCTAATCTTCAAGCTTAAAGTGTGATGATTCAATATACTGATTTAAATATCACAGGTTTAGAATGAATTGTTTACCTCCGGATGATTTATCTATAAAAAAAATGAAGATAAAAATTGTTCCTTACAAGGCTTTGCAGGGACGATAGCTCCCTTAGCTGTAAGCGTTCTAATTCTCTATCGCATAAAAGCGTGTTAGACTGTGAAAATACCGGTTCGGGGTGTGTGAATCTCGAAGGAATGCTGCAGGAAAAGGAAATGCAATAACCCCTATAAGAATAGCCTCCAAAACTGAGGGATCGGAAGTAATATCTAATCAATTTTCATAAAAAGTGTACAGGCGGCTTGTGGTTCTTATCCTGTTTAATGGCGATGTCGAGTCCGTAATCGTGAGTGGAATCGACTATAGCGGCTGCGATGAGGCTCCCGACCGGCGAGCCACCGACGTTCGGGTAGAAGCTCTCCGATTTTCCGACAATGATAATCTAGACATCCGAGGTTGATTTTGTTGCTGTAATCCCAGTCAAATTGGCTGTAGAGATTTTTTCTCCATCTGTACTGTTGATTTGGAAACCTCGCGACCAGTTTTCTCGCAAATCTATATTGCTTTGAGGGTTTTGGCAAAATTTTGATTGAACAGAAACTCGGATCAGAGAGAAGGTGTATACTCTCTGCAAAAAATGTTAGAGTCGATCTTGTTTCTTCGTTAAGAATTTGTAGGATTTTTGGATTTAATAGGATGGACATACCTGAGTTAAGAGCGTTGAGACACGCTTCTACCTGAATCTACAGAAGCGCTTGATACTCATCACGCTTAGTGACGGGGTTAGCAATGCGGCCAGTTCCTTATTAAATTTAGGCGGGGCTAAAAATTGCAGATCCCCCTTAGGCTCGAATTTTGAAAGAAAACGAGTGCGGGCCTCTTTACTCATACCGCTTCGAGACTCAGCCTGAATCGAACTTAGCATTATGTTATTCCAACTAGATGAAACCGAAGATATAATATTTGAGCTCTCCCAAACAGTTCGCAGGTTAGAAACTGTGACTCTGAACTGAGATTTGAGTCCTGAGGGGCATGCTCGGTGGCAAGTGTCTCGGTAAAGTGTCGGGTCCTGAGGAGATGTCGATTCGAGGCCTTCATCGTCTGCAGCTACATCCGCCGTGACTAAAGAAAAACGGAAGGAATTAGGAGTGAAGAGACCGTCGGATACGCCTCTCTATGCCAGAAACAAAGCTGAGTTGCTGAAAGGACGCATCTGGTCGAAGAGCCTTGGTCGAATCTAGCGACCGCCGGTCCTTTATTTGCCTGATTTGAGGCTGAGAGAGTAGCCAGGGATGCTGGTGAGGACATATCGTCCATCTGCGCATTACCTTCTATCTCTCGGTTGCTAGGAACTTTAATCTTTTAGTTGCTGGGAGGCATGGTTATGTTCGCGAATCTGACGGACAAACAGTTCACGAACCTGGTCTAAGAAATCGATGAATTTCTCGTTGGATCGAGAGTGACGAGCTAGGGAATCTCTTGCCAGGCGTCATTCCCGCGACGAGTCTCGTCTCCTCGATGGGCTTTGTACCCCTGATAAGCGAGAAACTGGCAATCTTTTTTCCCGATGCCGGCTTCGCGAATGCTCTTGCAAGCGATCTCTGGATGTGATTCTCGGTGTGCCGGCGACGTTCTTGAGAATATCACTTTTCTTATGTTTATGTAGCATGATACAATACTAAACTGAACACTGAGTGAAACACTGTTGCTTAGGCGAGCGAACAGAACACAATGACATGGCGACGCGCTAGTGGCGTCCGAGAGCGCTGGTGAGCGCACGAGGCAGAACGATACGCAAATAATGGTGCGCATAGCGCACGAATCAGTCTTTTGATTTTGGCGGTTTTTTCAAATTCTGTTGCGAAGTTGCAGGAGCACGACTACACAGTTGTGTCCATCCAGATGAGACAACATAGGGCATAATTAATATCTTGTTAATTATTACAAAATTGCAAAATGTTAGAGGACTTTTCGACTTAGTCTAGTTCATTTTATCAGCACATGAAATATTTGACAGTCATTTTGAGATACACTGTATATTATTTCAAATTAATCATTTAGTTTATTATATAATAACTGAACAATAACATATTTCTTGCTTCCATTCTAAAACTTCCCCCTTTTATTTTAGATAATCACATATAGAAGAAAGTTCTGTAGTAAAATGACCAGCTCCTAGTATCGACCAAAACTAATTTTCACTTATCCCGTTAGATAATAGCGTTATATGTGCATGAGAGGATGCATCCTATTGTTTTATCCGTTGTATGCGTATTACTACATCGTAGGGAATGTTGGGACAGCGTGTCTAATGAACGCTGAAAAATTTATCTTTCAGAGCTAATTTCTTGTTTTTCAAGTTAAACGATTCAATTAAAAATGATTTTGTTGCATTGCGTGCATTATAGTTAGACTATTAGCTGTAAGAAAATAATATGACCATTAATATAACCATTTTCTTTATACAACATCGCAAAATAGACAAAAATGTTTTGTGTTGTTTTTCCTGTAGCACCGATTTACTGTTGCGTAGTACTGACCAATATGTAAATAAAGTTTTTAACCCTTGAACTGTAACATTCGAAAAATCACGTACGTATATATGTACATATGTATGCATATATGCATGCATGCACATATAGTATATGTATAGCCCTCATCTTCAGAAATGTCAGCTAAAGCATTTTTTATGCAAAAATTTATTTTGTCAGGTTCTTTGTAATTTCTTAGACGCAGTTGTCGAGTTGCCATAAAATTACTAATAAAATAAAATTGAATCATAAAATCTTTTCTCTTGTTACGTTATGAACTGTAACAAATTTAAATATTTTTGCGTTTATGAACTATTGTGTTAGGATGTAGCGGTTCTTGTTACTATCCCATCGCTGTCACCAGAGATGTTACGTATTCTTATGTTAAGAATGACTAATAGTGTAGATTGCACACTATTATAATAGCACGGATTGAATATTTTTGCGTTTATGAATTACCTTTCGCACTCGCGAGATGCCTATTTATCTTATGATCTGCGGTTTGGTGTAAAATTCTTATGTCATATTGTGAATCGCGTCGCTGCCGAGCGCGGAGGGGGAAGAGAGAGAGAGAGAGAGAGAGAGAGAGAGAGAGAGAGAGAGAGAGAGAGAAAGAGAGAGAGAGAGAGAGAGAGAGAGATCCAACGCGGCGCGCGAGATAGGACATAGGATTGAAAGAGTGGCGGAGTGTTTATTAGAGTAGGGGAGATATGATCAGAGTGAGTCTCAGGTCGAGCGGGAAACCATAAGATTTCTAGCGCCGGCGTATCGCATGCTACAAGAGAGTCCTCTATAATGATTGATCTATTATAATCGATTTAGAATTTTAGATTAATAATTGGAATTCGGCACTATTCTTTATCAATGAGGAAGTGAATTATTAATTTAATAATTTAGAAAATATGCTTCAAATTATATCATTATTGCTAGTGTTCAATAAATAATTGTAATAGTAACAAAAGGTCAAATTGATTAGTATTCATTTAGCAAAGAAATTAATAATAGATCCGAGTAATTCAGATCTTTCCATTGTTTCATACCCTTTAAGTAAGGAATAAGGGGAAGAATTGAGTAAGACAGAATATAACGCTAAATAAGTATTTATGTTTTTATTGATGAGATATCAAGTTGACTCCGAATGAATTAAATTGTACCGGGACATCGGAGACGATCAGGGGGCAGCACGGTGGCCCGTGAGTATTCGGGACCTGTTTAGCGACAATCACAGGACGCGTGTTTCCTCTTTTAGTCATTCTGTGGGAAGTGTTTTTATTACATTACCGACAGTTAGTTGAATAATTGCATTAAAGAAGCAGAATTAGAAATTAATTGTAGAGGAAGCAGATAGTAGTGAAAGGAAGAATTGAACAGCTCCTATAAACGTGGTCAATTCCGAGAGGAGAGGGTAGAGTAAGCAGTTCTTACAAGCGCGATTAGTCCAGGAAAAGAGGGAAGAACTGAGCAGCTTCTACAAGCGCGGCCAGCCCGAGGGGTAAGGGAAAAGGAATTGCTTGAAAGAAATAAACATGCGTACTTTCTTCTTTTTTTTTTGATATATTGAGAGATATTCCGCTTGTGATTCTGATCTATTCATCAGATTAATCTGATCAAAAATGACCGCGGGTTCGATTTTTGCCCCGTTTATATAGACGCCAGTCAATGGCGCTTGCAAGTCGAGAGGAACGGGGAGCTCGAATTTTCCGAAATTGATAATACGTGCCAAATTTGGAAAATGATTTTTCATATGGAAATATTAGTTACATTAGGCTGAAATTCGGTACGGTTGCCACGAATTCAATTTAGAACTGAAGGATCAAATTAGGTTCGCGTTAATTGATGGAATTTTAAAGTAATTAACGAATTAAATTTTGGGCCTTCTTCGTGAAGGCCCAAAATGATCTGCGCTGCTCTTTCCCTGACTCTCGATTGGTTGGCGCTCACAAATTCGCGTTTACTTATCTGTTTAAGGCTAATTAAGGCGGTCACTATGGCCAAAAGATAGTAAATCAAACAACACACAAAAAATGTATTAAATATAACGCGAGACTTCGAAATTAACAGTATTCTTAGCCAGAGCGGCTGAAATTCCACAAAGAATTTGGAATGACGAGCGATACGCGCGTCGCGGGCCGTGATTGATATGCAATAGCTTATTCTTATTCTGAGAGATTAAGCGTCGAGATTTCGATCGGATTAATTTTTCTTAAACCTCGCAGGATAATAATGACAATCCCAATATATGGAAATGATTCCTTAGCTCCGCGTGGAGTTATTCTGTCTGGAATTTCGTCGCAATACATCAGCACGCGGCATGCGCTTCTGGGGTGCTTTGATTGCGACACATGTGTCACGTGGTGTCGGCATGACAAAATCATACCACGCCGAATAAGTTTCTTGCTAGGAATATCCGCAATTAATTAATAGAAATACTTTAGATAGACGATGTGAGATTAAATAATGAAAAATAATTCAACGCGAAACGAAAAGACAAAAAAAAGAAAGTAAAATTATATTTCTACGGAGGGCATGACATAACACTTTAATCTCAGAATATAACAGCACACCAGTAAATAAGACTTAAAATGTAAATAGCAGTAGCTATTCGTTTTTGTTATACCGTTTTTGTATTATTTTCTTATCAGTTTGTTGTTTTACATCCTTTTTCATGTTCTTCTCAGTTTATTTTCTTCTTTTTTCCTTCGTATTATATGTCAAGGAAGTTGTTTACAAGTTAAGTTTTAACATCGATCTATGAGATCGACGTTATAGTTTAAGGATTTATCTATTAGTAATTAAAATTAAAATAAAATATGTTCATTTAACTTTTATCTACAATTCTACAATTCAAATGAACTTTTCGTTACATTATTAGACATTTTCACCTAAAAATGAACTAAACTTATAGCTGGTCGATATTACAGAACGATTTTTCTCCAACTTCATATTCTAACCTTTTCCTTTTTGCTAATTATTATCCACATTTTGATAAAATGACTTTCGTCCTTTAAGCACGTTTTCGTCCTTAAGAACTACAAATAATTTTGTTTTAATTTTCGTTAAGTTCAGCCTAAGATATTTTAAAAACTTAAGGTGATCGATAGTACAGGATTTTCCCTTACATATACAGGGTTGGTCATATTCGACGGAAAGATGTTTTTTTTTTCAATCATGGGAAACGTCGTTACTCGATCTAACATCTCTGTCAAAAGTTACAGTGTTGCCAGATCTTTCCGACGAATATGGCCAACCCTGTAGGTGGGCATACAATATATACTGCTCAAAACAATTATGACATAGAAAAATTAATACGTAAATTGATCAACTTTGACTGACGATAACTTTGTGATAAATTATCGTAGAATAAGGTTCTCTTTTTAATTGAAGCTTGAAATTTTCTTTAAGACGCTATAGCCAGATTTTAAGTTTAACGTACCCCTACCACTGTAACTCTGAGGGTGTGCTTGTCATATTGAAAATTGCAAAATTTGACGGAATACACCCTCCCGTGATAATGAAATAGAAGGAAAAATCATTATTCTACGATAATTTTTCGCGAAGTTATTGTCAATCAAAGTTAATCAATTTTGGCCCAAAATTTTTCTGTCATAATTTTTTTGAGTAATATATAGGGTGTTCTAAAAATAATGATAAATCTTTTGCAAAGGAGTAGAATGGACTAAATTGAGAAGAAAAATCCTCTATTTTGTAATTTTCGCAATAGTTAACAAAATATTAATTGCTAAAAATGGCTGAAAATTGGCTTCAATAACTTTTTTAACTCAAATACTATCAACTTTACAAAAAAACTGCAAGAGACAAAAATTATTTCCTTCTGATAGAGCTCTAAGTATTTTTTTAGAACTTTTTATCAACTTTTTAGTACTGCATTTTCTTATTTTTACCAACAGAGAAAATACGGTATTAAAAAATTCTGAAAAACTTCTAGATTTTTACAGCTCTTTCAGAAGAAAATAAACAATTTTATTACATATATATGTATATGTATGTAAATATATATATATATATATATATATATATATAATTATACATATATATACGTATATATTTATGATATTTCATGGAGTTCCTCGGATATCCTAACGAATATCGTCCGTGGAATTTCACACATACGGACACTTGAGTGGACAAATAGAGTGTCCTCGATTAAAAAAAATCGATTGATCTTGACTTGACCTTGACGACGCCCAAGATCAAACTGATAAGATTTGTAAATAAATCTTTTTATACCTTACAACTTTTGTCTGAAACATTTCTTTCAAAAACGTCATCCTCCCGAATAAATCCAGGGTCCCGACTTTTTTGAATATTTTGTATTTGTGTATATATTATATTATTTGTTATATATTATATTATTATACAGTTAAGATAAGTAATTATAAACTTTTTCCTGTTTTATTTTTTAAAATAGTCATAATCATTTTTTATAATATGTCAGATTTTTTTAAGGTTTTTTTTAATGATTCAATATATCCTTCCACTTTCTATCGCATTAATAGAAGCGATTACGATTATTTTATTTCAGAACAGGGCACCTTGACGATAGTACGTCGAAGTTCCAGCAAAAGCAAAAGCGGGAATTTCGAAAATTCACCACCGCACAATCCTGATACTTCGTATTTATCGAGCCAATCTGTCGATCTTGAAGAGATTCTCGATAACGTCGATCTCACGACGGATTCTCTTCCTGCGGTTGACACACCCGATGCATGCGATAAAGCTGCCCTTAGGTATTCTATTATAAAATATAATGTAATGTTATGCTAATATTAATAGTTTTGCTAATGTTTAATATTTTAGATCTAGGGATAGAGATTTATTAATTTTGGATATAGATAATCCGCAATTTTCTGATCATTAATGCACAGAATATCTGGAGACATGATAATGGCGCTAAAATAAACGAAGCGCGAGATACTGCCGTGCTCCTTTACGCGATTGTAATTTATATATCAATGTTTCGTATTGAATAATCATAATTAGAGCACATTTTTACAATATTCGAGCGCTAATATATCGCAATTATTAGCAATTGTGATTTATAAATTATATAAATAATATGATAACTATTTATTGTTAGCTTATTAAATTTAATCATGTATAATTTTAATTATCAATTGCATGTTAATTATGATTTTTTTGCAAGATATATTTATAACGTTTTGTAACTATCGCGCGCTAAATATTTTGTATTTAATGTAAGATTAGACTCGCACGTCAAAGAAAATATTCCTTTAATTCCTCCTCTAAGGATTAAATAGACTTACATAATTGCATTCGCAATCCCGATTTGTCGTGTAATTATTGAAAAGCGATGGAAATAACGTTTAGTTTAAAAGACACGCTATTGATGCACAGGAAACGACTCCGTGATATCTCTCTTTTGTAGATTGAGGTGTTTATTGAGGCAATTACAACATGGGGAGATATCCGCTGAATTACTTCAACGAAATTTGCACTACGCAGCTCGCGTACTCGAAGCTGTTTTTATCGATGAGACCAAGTAAGTTTCTTTTCGAGTGAGAATTTCAAACCTCTCATGTACGCGAATGGAAAGCAATAGTCTCTGTACTAATCATAATCTGTAATTATTTCAAGTATTCCTGCTTTTTTACCAAAATTTGCAGGCACTGACAGCATTCTACATAATGATTTCACTATCCTAAATCTTGCGATTAATAATAAATCTCTTTTGTAGACAACATTGTCTATACCATAGTTGTTGAATATCTGACAAAAATAAGATTAATATATATTAATTTATTAGTATAATATATTGTAGTTGATTAGTATAATATATTGTTATATTAAATAATATAATTTATTAATGCGGTAGCATTTGGATGTCGATACATGAACGCATATGTATAGTCAACTGTTTTCGCATTTTACGCGATTAGTAATTGTTGATTGATTCGATTTCACGAAACATGTTTGCAGCGGAGTTGACTATATTAATTATCGGTCTATTTCGTTATTTATTATGGAGTCATGACCTTCAACACGACACTATTTCTTCCCATTTGCTAGGTACAACTGAAATTCAATGTTTCATGTTAATTTCGTAATGAAAACATTGAGAACTTTTTGTTTTCGCGATGCGTCGTGTCAGATGAAACTCACAACCCCTGTTCAATTATTGAACGACCAAAGATTTAGCTAACCATAAAGATCAAAAGCTATTTCCCTGAGGGATCAATTGTATAAGGCATATAAGCGGTAAATCTTCGAATGCGATATTAGAGAGTCCATGTGTTTTTTAGCTTCGACAAATCGCACGTAATATTATCCATCAGAATTCTTCCTCGGATCCCTCCTGTAGATTCGCCTAAGAAAAATTGCCTCTTTAGTAAGCTCATGGTAAATCACTGATCTTGTAAATCAGGGGTTGTAAGTTCACTCTTCACAAATAAATTTTCTTCTACTACAGTTTTACGTGTTATTACAGCTCGTTTTATGCATTTCATAGAGTCTGAATTAAGCGCACTGTACTCACTACTTTTGATGATTTGTCATTTCGACCTCTTACTTTGTTATTTGTACGGCTGAATCGCATGATTTTAAAATTTCTACAAATTTGCCTAATAATTTCAATTAAGATGCGCGTTTTTATGCTTAAAATTATATTTGTCTAAATGAACACACAGTTTTATTTCATTTTTCTAACATGCTTGAAAAATTTCTATCTATGATATGTTATTTGTTTTAAGCGTCACGCATTGTATAGTAAGCGTCATTGATGTCTTCCGGCTTAAAATTTATAGTTTTCTCCGATCGTACACATATCTATTAAAAAAAAAAGAAATTTACTTCCATTATATAAAGGAAACAAAGAGTGGTGGCAAATTTTGTCTATTTTTTTTGGACTTCGAATTTCAAATTTTTTTTATGGTAAATAGTATTATTAGATGAAACACATTAATCCCAGTAAAATTTAAAGATGAGCATAGGTACGGTTCCGGAGATACAAGGGGGCGAAAGTGATGATTTCTAGTCAGGACATAAGGAAGAATGTGTGGCTGAAATTTATTGATAATATTCTGTCGAATGGATCATTTTTGATGCAAAAGTTCAATCCAAAGCTGAAGCACCCGTCAGCAGCTTTCAACTATGAGAAGTATGGCATTTCCGTTAAAGAACCTATATTAATTAAGGCGCATATGAAAGCTCGTTACCATGATAGTAAATATCACTACATACTTGTTTTGATAGATAAAGCAAAAATTGAACGGGATTCTATTCGTGAGTACTATTATGCTTGTGAAAGTAGTGCTCGGATTATTGCAGTCATGTAATAACAATTGTGATTCCTTGGATTTGCTCAATACTATGGGATAAAAATACCCAATTCTGAAATATGCAATGTATCTATCACGATTTACAAAACAATAGTTGCATAGCGAGAGACAAGGGGACTCACATTAAAAAAGCATTCCGATTTGTGAGAGGCTACGTCAAGTGTCACTTTTCAACTTCATCTATCTCAGGAAATTTTCGAGACGAAAACTAAGGTCATATTTGAATCCGGTATAAAAAAAATCTATAAAAAATGATATGTTCACTTCATTAAATATATATTTTATTTATTCCTTGGTATGGACACTTGAAGAGTTTCGTGTACTTTCATGGGTTATGAGAAACCATCACTTTCATCCCTTCATATCTCCGGAACCGTGCCTATGCTCATCTTAAAATTTCTCTAGGATTAATATTACATCATGAAGTACTATTTGGCATAAAAAAAAGTTTGAAATTCGAGATCCAAAAAATGGGCGAAAAAACACGCCATCACTCTTTTTTTATTTTAATAGTATATGATATGTATGATCGGAGGAAATTATCAATTTCAAGCCGGAAGGCATCAATGATGCCTATTGTACAAGATATGTGCGATATGTACATACATCAAATGCGTGATGTACTTGCATCTTTATATACATCTCTCCGTCTCGAAGATTATGAAGAAATCTTCGAGTTGAAGATTTCGAAATTGAAGCTAAATGCTTGATCTTTTTTCTAATTTTTTGCTCACACAATTGCGACAATGTGTACATACAAAAAAAAAGTGATTAGTTCGCTTATATATCTCGCATATCCTTTATTTTCAGCAACGATACTATCCAGCCATGAAGCACGACGCATCGAGTAATATCTTATTTTATTCTAACTAGCTTTATTGCAACAAATTCCTAAATTTATTACAACATAAAAGACAAGAATCGATGAGAATGCAGCAGTGCGATGCCGTAGCATAATATAAAAAAAAACACATGAAATAAATGAGAAAAAGAAAGTAAAAAAAATTAAAACACTGTAATTTTGTATTATTCTAATCTTTTTTACACATGAACTAACAAGCACTACCGCAGGGTGAGTTCAGGCGGGAATGAGTGCGCTCGGTCATCACGTAGGGGGGCGGGCCTGACGTCTTCATCCCTAGGGGGCGGCTTGGACCCAGATGGACCACAGGGCCATGCGGTGGTAACCCAGAAACGGAAACTTCGCACCCCCGTATGGGCAAGGTTGCGAAACATTCACATTTCCAACCCTTTACGATCCATGTTCGATTCCATACAATACGATCCTCTGATTCTTCTTCGTTTTCTATTTGCCCTATTTGTCGATTTTCCCACAGTTCGCACCGTACCGTGCCGCTCTTTGTCGTCCTCTTTTTCGAACGATAGATTTTTGTCTTAAGAAGTTAGATGTTCTCTTTCTTGAGAATAAACGTTGGTAATCACGGCGGCGAGCGACAATCATGAATTTTGTCTATGTAATATAGAAATATGTAATATTGAGATAATTGTTCTATAATATTTATAACATTTAAAATCAATGAACAACATAAGTGCCAAATTTTTAAATACTTTTTGTATATTAGGAATGTTATTTTTAGCATCTAATGGATATTTTCTTCCCTTTAATCATTTAAAGCAGCGATATGGACGATCATTAGTGATATAAATGATAATTAATTAATACAATTTTTATTACAAGCGTAAATAAAATTACACGATTC
This sequence comes from Acromyrmex echinatior, assembly GCF_024713525.1. Lineage (NCBI taxonomy): Eukaryota > Metazoa > Arthropoda > Insecta > Hymenoptera > Formicidae > Acromyrmex > Acromyrmex echinatior. The sequence goes on from NC_141859.1 coordinate 12,753,564, forward strand.
TGTTTCTATTATTATTATTACAAGTGATATTTTTAAGTAATTTTGAAATGTTTGCAGATATCAAAGATTATTTAAATATCAAAATGTTAATACTGAATATTGATAGCGGGTAAAAATTCTTAAACTTGGAAAAACGAACAATTTATTATATTATAATTCAGTAATTAAATTTTTTGTTATCTATAATCTATAGCGAATTGATTATAAAACTTTGAGAATATACAGAGAATTAAAACAAAAACAAGTTCGATACATACATATTTTATTATTCACTGTAATAAAAATCTTCTATTTGTTATTTCCAATATTTTATTTTACATCACATTTAATATTTTATATAACATTTTATTTGCTCTTTATCGATCGTTCTCAGTATTCAATTAACCGCTGAATGTCAATCTGCCAATATTCATCATTGGCATGAATTTTGTTCACACACGATTAACAATTAATCAGTGTCATAGAGAAGTGGCGATGATTTTCAAGATATTACATTTCGAGTTATATCTTTTCTTCGGGCTAAATCAAATAAAAAAATGTAATTAAAATTATAATAATTGATAGATTTTTATTAAACAAATTGTTTTAACAAGTTATATAAAAATATCTTATTTTATGTTGGCATTCTAAGAATGAATCTGGACACAGAGAAAACCTGCGAAACGCATAATCTTTATAATATCTTATCTTACATTTTCTTTTTTAGGCCGATATTTTAAGATATTTTTTGTGAAGAATTCAAGATGTCGCTCTCCCCTGTAAAAATATCGATTACTAAGTGGAACGCGTTAACATTTCTTGATCTTTTAATTGGTAGTTCTTTCGAACGTTTCTAGATTAGTTGATGTTAGCACAAAAACTGAAACACATAAAATAGTCATGCTAGTGACTTTAATTAGTTCTTTAATAAGCATCTTCGTAGTTCAAGAACTTATTATTATTTTAATTATTTTATATCTGATAGTCTCACAATATAAAATTCGCATGTTTATATAAATTGTTGTGAGTAGACGATTTTCTTAAACAATATTATTAAAGATTACACAGACATTTGTCAGTTTTTTAGGATTATTGATGTATATTATTACAGTATTGTTAATATTTAATCAAAGAACTTTGCGTATGTTACATATGAATAAATACAGAGACAATTATATTTAATTGTTTTGCATTTTTACCATGAAAGTATTTACTACGAAAACATTTGTTTCGCAACATGTAACGAATAATTGGATACACACAATATAACAAGAAAAATCAATCCTATAACCATAGTTACCGAATTACGTTTATCAATTTATTTATTTTTATTTCTGCATCTCATATACGATCGTTGAGTCTTGCTAAGAGGCTAAATCGATAAGGATTGATCGACTATGAGGATTAAATGACATTTTTTAACACAGCATGGAAATGTTTTTCTTGTCTTCTCTTTCTCTCGCTCTCTCTCTCTCTCTCTCTCTCTCTCTCTCTCTGTCTCTCTCACACTGTTTTTGTTTCTAGTTTACATCTTTTCTAGATTCCTTCTAGGTGTAACTTGCTCAATTTGTTGGACGTATCTGCCTGCCGTGCAACATGCATCGTTCTCATGATAATCGACCGTTTCCTACTGGCACTATTCTTGCCCGAGAAAAGTGCATGTATACATATATGTAGGACGTTTATCGCCGGGTGGTCCTCAAGCATCCCCTATAAATTTATCGCGTCGTGTGGAATTTGTGTATATGTGGATATGTATAACTGTGCATATAAAAGATTCGAAAAAGCTGCGAGAATGATTACAAGAATGGCTCGAAATTATTTTCAGCTAGAGAAACGTTCAGCTAGAGAAACTTACCTTACTGAAGGGCGAGCAAAAAAAAAGAAGAAATATTTTCAAATCATCCCACGCACTGCTGGCATGCAGGGATGTTTGCTTGGATGTAGCAAGGCGTATAGATCAATGTGAAACCTTTTAATGTGATACATGTTTTCCCTTCGTATTTCATATTATAGAGATGCCGAGCATATGGAATCAACCATCACGTGTCGTCCAAGTATACACCATAGGTTCGTTTCTCCTAAAATTTCCATTTTCGAACACGAATTACGAAAATGCGTACGAGGATACATTTTTTACATTTCACATTTTGAGCTTGGCGCCATCAAGCTCTTTTTGCATGAAAAATCGCTAGTGCACACTTTAACTCTCACTATATACAACGATGCTATCTTTGTATATGTATATATACGTATACGTACTACATAGATGTTCTAGAAACCTATATTCTTTCATGTTATGAATATTATTACAGGATAGGCTAAGATGATTATTTTGATGATCAATAAAAAAGTATTAAAGTAGAGCAGAGTTTTTAACTGAAATTAAAAATTTTTAAAAGTTTTTAATTGAAATTAAAAAATTTTTATTAATTAAGCATCTCTAAAATTTAATAAATAAGAAAGATATTACATGGCAATGTTTTAAGTTTAACGCAGATTTACTTGATTAAATTTAAGAATTGATATTTAAGAGTTGATATTCAAGATTTAAATATTATATCAAGATTTATGTATATATATATTTAGATATATTTAAATATATATTACTATATTATAGATATTTCTTAATACATTAAAAATGACTAATGTTCATTTTCCGCAAAGTAGTGTACATGTATTAAGGGAAAATTCATTTGAAAGTTATGAAATTTGTGAATAGAAAAAACTTATTTGAGTGTGTGGGTGTGTGTTATGTATGTATTGTTTACATTGGTTCTGAAATTTTACACCCAACACAACTTTTAATAGCGTATGATGCGCATGCAAACACAAAGCTTTTTTGCATATAACTGAAATCTATTAGTTACTTAATACTTAGTCTGAAATTTTAATTATATTATTTATTATAATTAGTTAACTTTATATACAATTATGATACATTTTACGTAATTGTATTTTTTTGTTTTTAATTATTTGTTATTTTCATTTAGTAACACCAATCAATCCAAATTTCTACACCTGATCACTGGCGATAATTTCTACAAAGTATTCTATATTTTTATAATTCACACCTAAGATCAATATATACGTCGAAAATGTACTTTTATACAATACATTTCAATACAATATATTTCACGTATTGCAGTATTATTGCAACATCGTTATTGCAGTCACATTAATGTTGGCACTGAGGAACACTTTCAAAATTATTTGGCAAGATAATTGACTTAATTGTTGTAGAGTTTTGGTCAAATCTATTGTATTATCAAATCACTGCTGCGATCTGTGCATCGAATCAGGTTTGAGATCAAGAAGACATAAAACATGCTTGAAAGATCACAGTGGTTTATTTAAATTTTAGTTCTTACACATCCTCATTCCCATCACAATTCGCTTTTCTTAATGCAATATTCCTCTCCAATTCGCACACTTATAACTCGCACACTTAACTTCCTCAGTGAAATGATGAAATTGTATAAAGTATATTAAAATATTAATAACTTAATTAAAAATTTGTCGATATAATACTTTAACATTAATTTAATTAAGGTATTAATTTTAGTGAGTGAGTTAGGATTATATAATAGAATAGAATATATAGAATTTTGATACGTTTAGAAAATTCGATATAAGATGGTTTATATATGAAACAGTAAAAAAATACTTTAATAATATGTATATTAGAAAATTTGCTCTTAAAATTTTTTTTTGTAACTGTAAATATATTATATATTATACTCTTATAGAGTGTAATATGTACAATATAATGTAGAATATAATAGAATATCGATTACTTTCCGGATGTATATCGCAATTTATTATAATTTGTTTTTATGATTCGCGAACAATAAAAAATTATTTTATCACATATACAGAATTGATTTACGAGTCATAACATGATAATCTTTTAAACAAATTACATTTCTGGCTATCTATCAATTCACGACATTTATAACGTAAAAAGAACTTAAATAGCTAGATAACGCAAATTATTGGGTTGGAGAAAAAGTTCTGCGGAATTTTGTTAGCTCAAAATTATATACAGAATATATTTGTTGCAAAATTTTCGACTATCTGACGTAAAAGCTTAAAATTTTTCCTAAATGCTTGTTTTTAAAAAATGTTTTTACGACTTTTTGTTACTAAGTTATATGCGGATAAAATGAAAGAACATTGTGATTGCTCATTACTCCGTTAAAAATCATTGTACTGTAATTAATAAAACAGATTTTTAAAGCTGAAACGTTGCTCTATCAAGTGATGTAATTGTTAAAAAAATTTTTTTAAAAGTAGAATATATGCACATTTGAGACAAAAATGTGATATTACTAAGGATAGTAATATCACATTTTTAACTCAAATTTCTATGTATTTTATACTTAAAAAAATTAGCATGATATTATTAGATAGAGTAACGTTCAGTTTTAAGAATCTTTTTTAATTGCAGTGTTGATGATAGTATAGATTTAGATAGTATAGATAGTATAGATAGTATATTTTAGATAGTATAGATAGTATAGATTTTTAATAAAGTTATGAGCAATCAAAGTCAGAATACTCTTTTTCACTTAACTCGCAAATAACCCAAGAACAAAAATCATTTTGTAGAAACGTTTTTAAAAATGATTTTGTAAGGAAAACTCCAAACTTTCACGATATACCTAGATAGTCGAAAATTTTCGCAAATTTTTTTGGCATGTGACAGATCCACAAAGTGAGAAGAAAAATTTCCCTTTTTTTCTTATAGTTTTTTATATATAAAAATTATAAAACTCATATAATTAAAAAAAATATAGTAATCATTCAAAAGTAGAGATTTTAAGCTTAAAACCCTTTTTTTAAATTTTTATTATTTTTAATGAAAATATTGTATATATAATTTTGTGAGTTAACAAAATACCACAGAACCTTTTTTTCCTCCAATCCAATACATTAAGTCAAATAACATAAGCCAATATGAAAGAATACATCAGTCTTTCCTTCTCGGTCATAATGATGTGAAGCAAACCCAAATACGGATTTTAAACAAGTCAGTACAATGATCAATGATTTTTGAAAACACCAAGTATCTTGATACTCGATCATGTATAGCAAAGGTAGGCGTTTTGTTCATGTATCAACGACGAACTGAGTTAGTTCGTCAGTGATCTATAACGTCACTTTCCAATTTTCGCCTATAGACGACTAGCGGATGAAGATGACGAGCTATCAGAGGTGCAGCCAGATGCGGTACCACCAGAAGTGCGTGAATGGCTGGCATCGACTTTCACTAGGCAACTCGCCACCACTAGACGGAAAGCTGATGAGAAACCAAAATTCCGCTCGGTCGCTCATGCTATCAGGGCAGGCATATTCGTCGATCGAATCTATAGGAGAGTTACAAACACCGCCCTCATGCAATTTCCGCCGGAAGTCGTGAAAGTACTTAAGGTAATCTGTCGCGCAGCTAAGAAAATATGTGTATCTTTATATGATGTGATTTAACAATAAATATATTATGGCGTAAGCATAAATATTACACTCAGAAAGATTCAGAACACACGTCTAGCTACAACTTACATGCGTTTTTTATACTTTGGAAACTTTAATTTATATATCTTCGTTTTCAATCAAAAATTACTTGTCTACTATTGACTATTAATCAACAAAACAAATTTTTAATCGAAAGATCGATCAGGCTATTATTAAGCTCGAGAATTCTTGAAATTTTAAGTGTTCAAATTGCTTTCTTTATCGTTCAAGACTTTAGATGATTGGTCGTTCGATGTATTTTCTTTGAACGAAGCCGCTCTGGGGACGCCAGTGAAATATCTGGGCTATGACCTGCTCAATCGATATGGTATGATTCACAAGTTTAAAGTACCTCCTGCAGTTTTGGAGTGCTTCCTCGGAAGAGTTGAAGAGGGTTATTGCAGGCATCGAAACCCATATCACAACAACCTCCACGCTGCTGATGTTGCGCAAACGATGCATTACATCTTGTGTCAAACTGGTTTGATGGTGAGTACTTTTCTAAGAGAGAGAGAGAGAGAGGGGGGGGGGGAGGGAGAAAAAAAGAGGGTAGAAGAGAGGAAGAGGAAAATATGTACATAGTACTTTTATGACTTACTTTGTATTTATTTACTTGTGGTAAAATTAAAAAAACAATAAAGATATTTCTTGATTATATAACGAGCTAGTACTTAATTAATTAATAATTTATTTTCATGAGTTTTGTTGAATTCTCATTATTATTAGCATATATGTATTTGTATTTAACATATTAGGATACATATTAAGTAGTAAACTTAATTCCTGCCGTCTCCAAAATTGATTTGTTTCAAAGGGAAGGTGAATGAATACCTAAAATAAATGAATACAAAGCATTTGAACTGGATTCTCATCGAGCAATTCTTGCAGCACATCTTTAAATTTTTTGGCTGTCTGAATATTCTTTATTTCTCACGACAAAATCACTGTTTTAGCGTTCAAACTGAACTCTACATGTTCTTTTGGAAGAAGTTTTATACACTTCGGATAATAAGTGATGTTTCAGCTGCGATTTTCTTAAGGTCGAAATAGTGAAGAAGCATATGTTGGAAAAACAGCTTATCGCGCTTCATTTTCAGTCGATTGGAAAATCTCTTTAGTATCGAGAAATCTAACCTGTGAGCAGTGTTACCGCGGATCAAAAAATAATTTCACTAAGTCCCTGCTTCAAAAGTCACTAAAAGATCTCAAAAGTTACCATCTTTCGGTAAATTTCACGTATTAGATAAGTCTCTAGAAATGCGATTGAATGATTTTGTTATTTACTTAATGCGTAAAATTTGCCAAAAGAAGTGGAACAACCGGTCTTAATATATAATAAGATTATAACAATCTTTCTCCATGTACCATTATCGACTATATTTTTTAAAAAATAACTATAATAAATCAATTATAGAATCATTGACAAAACAACTCATTATACTTTAGTCTGTGAAATTTAAAATGAAACCTATAAATCATATGACTAAATTGACTGCGTTTAACTAGAAAACGCAACTTTAAGATTCTTGGTTAGTTTATGTTAATATGGATCAATAATTTAGATCCAATGAGGAACTGAAAACAAGAAGAGTAGAGGACGCTGATATAAAAATTCACTAAATAAAGAAAGTTTACTAAATCCACCAAAAGACCTTAAAAATCATTAAATTAATGAAAAATCACCAAAAAACTGCAACATTGCTTGTGAAGACTGAATCAATAGACCTGTTTCTTTTTGATTGAATTTTTGTACCAGTTCATCTTTCTTCCTCTTCTTTCCTCTTGCAGAAAAAAAATGAACTTGTGCAAAAATTCAGTCAAAAAGAACAGGTCTACTTTCAACAATGTCTGAACTATACAAAAGACGAATTGCGACTTCACCGTCGAAAGTTTCGACTCGAAATTCGCCAGTGTTGGAGCCAGCACCCTCTAGTAGCGAGCGGCAGGAATTAAGTTTATCACCTAATAAATATATAATCTAGACTATTAGCGTGTATAAATATATACTTTTGAAAAAAAGAGTTAATATAATCTTCTTTATATATTTTTCTTTATATCGAAAAAAAAGGAAAGAAATCATAGGTATAAGATAACTGCAAATAATAAAAAAAAGTTTTATTGGTTCGAATTGTTGATGAGTTTGATAAAAAGAAAGGATCCCTTCTATTCAGTTTGAGCCTGCCATTTCTTTGATGATTCTTTGTTCGATATGCATTGTACACGAGATAGCTTCAGGTTGATATTATTCGTTGCAGAATTGGTTGACCGATCTCGAGATTTTCGCTACCCTTGTGGCAGCGATTATTCATGATTACGAGCATACTGGGACCACAAACAATTTCCACGTAATGTCCGGTAGTGATACAGCACTCCTATATAACGACCGAGCTGTGCTAGAAAATCATCACATTTCGGCCAGCTTTCGGTATATACAAATTCTATTTTGCGATAATTATTGCAGTCTCGAACAGTTCGCAGTTTAACGGATTTTAAGTAATCTTTAAAAATTAGTTTATACAAATGTTAAAGTAAAATTTTAAATATCTTTAAATATTTTGTAATATCGATCAATATTTAATTTTTTTCTTTTCGTTTTTCTTTCTTTTTTCAAAATCTATTTTTATTTAAATATTATAGCTTTATAGAACAAAATAATATTATCATTATTTAGATATTTAGATATTATCATTATAGAGATTACATTAATATCTCATAAAATTGCATGTTTTAGGATACTGAGAGAAGATGATTGTAACATACTACAGAACTTGTCAAGAGAGGAATTTCGAGAATTTCGATCACTTGTGATTGACATGGTTCTTGCCACCGACATGAGTTTTCATTTTCAACAGCTAAAAAATATGAAAAATTTACTAAGTTTGGCAGAGCCAAGCGTGGATAAGAGCAAAGCCGTTAGCTTGGTCCTCCATTGTTGCGATATCTCGCATCCTGCCAAAAGATGGGATCTTCATAATAGGTGAAGCTTTATTGCTCAGAGAGAATGTTAATATTTTTTCTCTTTTAATTTGATACAATATGGCCTGTTAGAAATTATTAGGTGTTGGAATTAATTCGTAGCGTTTTTTAATGAAAGAATGTTATTTATTTCACATGAGCATTAAAAAATACATTAATGAAAGTACTTCCCATCACTTGTAAAACGCTACGAATTAATTCCAACACCTAATATTAGAAAGTAATAATTTTTACAAAATTTTTACATATATTTTTAAAGCTAAGTAAAAAGATAAAAGAAAAGTTGGAAAAAAGATTTCTTGCTAGTAAACTGATAAATTGTAATAAAGATTTCTCTTTTATTAATTTATATTCTAATAAAAACAGAAATAAAGCGATATATTAAAATAATATTTGTAATTTTCAATTCATACAGATGGACAATGCAACTTCTTGAAGAGTTTTTCAGACAAGGTGATAAAGAGAGAAAGCTTGGATTGCCATTTTCTCCTCTATGCGATCGCAATAATACGTTGGTAGCTGAATCTCAAATAGGATTCATAGAATTCATTGTCGAGCCTAGTATGCAAGTATGTAGTGACATGCTGGAAACCATTCTTGCGCCACTCAATGTCAAGGACACTACGGATGAACCTAACAATGGTAAAACTTCTCTTTAGTTATATACATAAATATATATATATAATATATATATATATATATATATATATATATATATATTAAGAATTTTTCAAGCTCAGATGAATTAAATCAAAATTGGAACATGCCAATATAAACCACGCGATACGGGAAGTTGATGTGTATATACTTTATTAATTATTGGGAATAATCTATGTCTCACTCACAAACGTTTCGATTCTTCATTCGGATCCTCTTCAGTGTAAATTTCTTTACAAGTATTTATCTACTGTACAATTATGGACTGAAAAGTAGCGACACTTTTTTTTCGATGATTTTTGGAATACGCAAAAATTTTCAGAATGCGATTTACTATCTATCGATGCGTGTGACGAGCGATTATATGACAACTGTCAAAGTCATACAAAATCAAAGTATACATGGTGAACTTAAGAAACGTATCTTATGCGCCGCAATAAAATATTTGAATATCGCAAGATCAGCGTAAAGAGTAAAACCAATTAGATAAATTTATTTTGTAAATTTATTTGCATCTTTTACGCGAGTTTAACATTAAAAATTAATATAAGATAACATATAAAAAATGAAATTATAATACGTAATAAATATAATAATTTTAATAATTTTTTATGCAAAAGATAACTGTTTGGGATTCTGAATATAGAATAGTATTTTCATTTTCAGAACATTTTTGCGGATAATATATAGAGACGACTACTTGGCAACATTTCAACCTAATTTGCAGCTTTGTCATAAATCTTCCTGTTTTTAAATGCTCATGTATAAATCTATCTCAAGCGTATTTATACTTAATCAAGCGTATTTATACTTAAATTATACGTTAATATTATAATTTTTCTAGTTTAAATTTTATATTAATCAGTATCATATAATCAAACATAAATAACAAGAAATGGTTACAAATGAATTTTTATGTATTTCAAATTCTTAGAACATACGTTTCAAAAAATATAACCGATAATATTATCAGACTAAATACAAGTAGTATTGCATTGTTGCGGAAGATAAAGTTACGAAGTAATACTACCAACTTTGCGTAACTATAAATTGTACTTAACCGTTTTATTAATTTTGTTAAATTTATATTTCTTTACACATACACTGAGGATAATCTAATAATAAGGTTGAAACATTCTAAGAATTCGAAATACAAAAAATTTGGATTGTAGCCCCTATGATTATCTTTATTTAATCAATAATGTTTTTATTAATTATAATTATTATATTAATATATATTTAAGTATAAATACGCTTGAGATGGATTTAGACGCGAATATTTTAAAACAGGAAGATTTATGACAAGACTGCAAATCAGGATAAAACTCAACTGAGTAGCCACCTCTACAAAAATGTCCTTAAAATGAAAATATTTTGTATTTAGAATCCCGGTTAAAAACAGTTTGCATGAAAAATTATGGTAAAATTCCTGTTTAGGAGAACCCTTTTCGATGACCTTGAGTTTGATATATGTTATCAAGGTCATGAGTGATCTCCAACAAGTTTTAGTCGTCCTTCGTTAAAAAGTGATGAACAAAAAAAAGTTTCGAAAATAACGTCTTACTTCTGCTATATATATCATATCTCCTAAACCATATCCAATTGCCAATTGGTATTTTTCCACAGCGCACAAGATATGTTTCTACTCTAGTATGGTATTCATCGTATGGGTATGGGTTCAACGTACCCTATGTGATTTTTTTACATTGCTGTAACTTTTTTATAATATAATTTGAACGATTGAGGCTGAAAAAAAACTTTAATTGTTCATAGATATGATAAGTCTGCAAAGGTTTTTTTTTGCATTATTCTCGATGTGAGAATGCAAAAATGTGAGAATGAAAGTTCAAAGAGGACCCATAACATGTAATTAGCTTGTAGTTTTTGGCGTTCTGGGTACTTTTTTATTTTTTATTAAATATACATTTATTGAGTTTCGGATAATATAAAAGTAAGTATACGAAAATGTAGAACTAAAAAAAATTATATTTCAATATAATAAATAGTAAGAATTTTATAATTTCAGACTTCAGAGATCGTTTGGCTGGGGCGGATTTGCTTTAGAGTGAATGCATCATCCTCTAAACTAAATCCTAATAAACTTAATTATATATACTATAATAATATTTATACATGTACAATCCTTTACCTATCATTTTATACTGTTCAAATAATAACATTTTATTTATTAATTGTAAAATTATAATATGTAGATATGTTTTAGGGGGGATTATTAACATTTCAGATCAATTGCGTTAATGTCGACAACCATATCGACACGTAATTATCATTTCTGAAATTCATTCATTCGTTTGAAAAATATATATATTAGTTCAACATCTTAATACTTAGACCGTAGTGGCGCTTCGGATTTAAAGTAATGTTATATAATATGTAGATTTTTCAAAAATGTCGATTTTCGATAGTTTAAATAGTTATACCTTTTTGAGCGATTCATATCGTACTATTTTTTTTTGATAGTCCAAAGAGTCAACTAAAAAAATCCTATTGGTTTTTGTTTGAACATTAAATTTAAAAATTTGAGAATTTTTTATTCAAAGTATTCATTTTTTGTGAATTTTTTCAATAAAATTTTTTTGAAGCATTGTAATTAACTAAAAATAAAATATTTATTTGATATTTATCTACCTTCGTTTGACTCTAAAGTATGAATTTCACACATTTTGAGCTAAAAAATACGTATTTCAGTCCAAAGATAGCATGACAAAGTTGCAGAGTTTCACAAATCCTAGTATTAGCGGGAAAAAAACCAAAAATAGTAATACTATACCAGGATTAACTTTACCATGTATTTCTATTCGGTATGACTTTGACATAACTGCTGTCCTAACCGTTCGTTACATACATCGATAGACTCGATGGTGACTCTGAAAATATTTGAGTATTCCGAAAATCGTAGAAAAAAAAGTGTCGCTACTTTTTTGCCCATGACATAGAATCGCTGTTAATTCTTTTTAATAGTACAACTGAAAAGTATAAATGAATGTTCGTAATGTTCGTAATTTATTCGATATTATATTTTTTATATAGTAAATCAGATAATTTAATGAGGTTTTAGACGAGTTATGAAAATTTAATGTCTCGTTCGTTTATATTTTTTAATTGTACTATTAAAAAAATTAACTTTATGGCGGTTTTATAATATACTACAGTAGATGAATATTTGTGAAGGACTCTACATTGAAGAAGATCCGAAACCAAGGGTCGAAATATATTTTTGTGAATGATATAGATTATTCTTATAGATCCCTGGCGAAAAAATACGTATTTCTACTTCCATGACATAGAATCGCGTTGTTAAAACATAATTACGCCAAGCTACGCGATTTTATGTGAAAAATATAAAATGGCGTATTTGGATCTAATTAGGCACAGAAAGTACGTCAAAGTACACGCAACTAATCATTACTTTCTGAATTATTCGTTTTTATGTCGAACTACGCCAAACTAATTTTTATTCTTTCATAGTATTTGAAGAAAGTATGCCATTCTACGTTTTTTTGTGCGGAATTACACTTTACAATCTGATATATAGTTGGGCATAAAAATAACGGCAAACTACGCATTTTTATGTGAAAAATGTTAAATAGCGTACTTGGACCTAATTAAGCGCAGAAAGTACGTCAAAGTACGCGCAACTAATGATCATTACTTTCTGAACTACATTTCTGTGCAGAACTTCTCTAAACTGGTTTTTATTTTTTCGTAAATATTCGGAGAAAATATCCCAGATAGCAAGATGTCGTCTATTTAACGTCATTAATTAGTCATTCTTATGACGAATGTGATGTTTAAAATGTCGTCCAAACATTGTAAAAATGACGTGAATTCTTATATTTCTTATTACTCACACAATGTTTTAAACTGACATAAAAAAATGCATCATTATTTTCGTGTTATTAAAGGAATAACTGTATGACGTTATTAATTGATCACTAATAATGTTACTAGTACGTCGATAATTAACCATTTATTCGATGTCATTAAGTATAACATTATAAAGACATCATAAATAAATGACGTCATTAATTGGTCAAAAAAGATGACGTCATTATCTTAATATGCCGACAGAGGACTGCCGACGGCGGAGATGCATAAACTTGAAAATAAGAATCACCTGAGAAAGAATATAGGAGCACAGCATTTCTTACATGAAGTAATTAGGCGTACTTTCTAGCGCAGTTTGCCGCAATTTAGCGTTGTTTGGGGTACAAAGCCATGAATCGGCTTACTTTGGCATAGGAGTAGAATTCTATGCTCAACTACTTTCGTGTTACCATATATTTAGGAATAATTTTTAGCGTACTTCAGCATAGAAATTTTTCCGCTAGGGATAATAAAACATATACATATATACCTTTTTGTGTTAGTTCATATTGACACATTGATCAACTCTGATATATACAGAGTGAATGTTAATGAATATCCCAATTTTTTATCATGGGAAGTGAGTTATCGACTATACCACCATTTAAATAATCATAGCTGCGTCAATGGTTGCGACACCCATTAACATTCACCCTGTACATATATATATATGTATATATATATAGAGGGTAAGATCAGGGACTGCGTTAGAGTATTTGGCGCTCCCTCGCAAATTTTAAACGCCTATAAACATATAAGGTTTCTAATTAGTTATCAAACCTACGATTTACAACCCAAAACTAACGGATGTTCTGAGAACTTTTTTTTTTATACGATTTATATATGTAGATAGTACTTGGAGAAAATAACGTGCTTATAAAGTCTAAGTCTTCTTTTGTTCAGATGTTCAAAACTTTTAAAGTACGTCAGACTATGCGCGTGATTCACGATTCAAAAACAGTTGTACAGGATTTACACTATTTTGAACATTCGACATGATGATCCAATATCTATAATAATAAAAAAATTTATTTTCTAGATACAAAAATGTTATCAAACATTGCATATATTTCTTTACACAGTAATTTCTACTTGTATAAAATATTTGTTAAATATTTTTCGAAAAATTAAATTTTCAATGTGAAGAATTACACAAAAAAAAAAGAAAGTTGCATTCGACTATTCATCGAGACTTTTCGAGATTATATCTCTACCCAAATCTCGTGGAAGAATCATTAAAAAATAATGGCATATTATGTAAAGGACAAAAAGAAAAGTGTTATGAAAAAGAATTGCAAAAATCTAAAGATGTATATCGATATACACTTGATGTTATTATATATTAAAATTGAGATCTTTTTAAGAATTTCGAAATGCATAAAAGGGTCAAAAATTATAACTATTTGCTTTATAACGCTGCATAGTTCACGACTTTTATGTATTTCGCAATTTATTAAAAAAATGTATTTCAATCTCAGATACATGATATCAGGCGCCCTTAAAACATGGCGCTCCCCTCCGTCGTACTGAATTCGCTTATTGTGTTCCGCCGTCCCTGAGTAGGGGTATTATGAGCACTGCAGGTAATATAAGCACCCTTTATATTTTTGTAATGGTTCGCACTAGTAGTGCCAATTATTATAAAAAGATGCCTCTGTCTTCGCGATATATATTCCAATATGTTTGATCTAAATTTATACTTATATTTATATTTATATTTATTTATGTACTTCAGGTATTTATCATATTAAATAAGTAGGTACGTTATTTTTTTATTTCTTATGTTTTTCCTCTAACTTCATAAAGTCCCCAATCTACATTCAGATAAGATATTTTATTCTGCATGTTAATATTTGTAAAGTAAACAATATTAAGTCATTCTAACTTCATAAAGTTTCGAGACCATTATTGATTTATTAGACACGAACGTTTTTCGGATAGGTATTCGTAGTCGTGTATTATGAGCATCTTCATTATTCCTTATACAATAGTATATTGAAAAAAAAGAGTCTGGCAAGGCGTCAACTACTATGGCAATCAATGTACATTTCTTTAGAAATATTGTATATTGCGACAGTCAGAACCGGCTCTAGTTAATGCGGGGCTGAATGCATAAAAATGCGAAACTGATTCTTGAAAAATTGAAAATAGAATAATTTATTTCAAATAATAATAATTATTTTATTTCAAATATATAAAATAAACATAAAATAACATAAAATAAATATAAAAGTTTTATGTTTTATAATAAAATTTAGAATAAAATCTTTTATAATAAAATATTCTATAATAAAACCTTTGAAGATAAAATAATAATTTTAAAAATAAACTTTTCTCGCTTTTGCTGAAGCAAAGTCGTTAATCACATTGGAAAAATCAGTCTCATATGATATTTCTCTTTCTATTGACATCATCGCTAGTCTCACTTGCGATGTATTTGAGCGTAAGTAGTTTTTTATCAGTTTTAGTTTTGAGAAGTTCCTTTCAGCAGTAGCAATTGTTACTGGAGTTAATAAAATTCTAATTGCAATATAAATATTTGGATAGACTAGATTTAGTGTTAATTCAATCAGATATTTCAGTATATCTAAAAGACAACTTTGATTGTTTTCTGGAACTATAATACTTGAATAAAAGATAGCAATTCTTCAAATAGATCTGTTCCATTTATATCTGAAATCTGTCCATCTTGTAAAAGAATATGAAAGTTATTGTAGTTTTTTAACAAGTTCTCTTTAAATTAATTTTTAATTTTTTTTTAAATTATAGAAAAATCCAAAATTATTCCTGACATTTTCATACAGCTTAAAATGATCCTTAAATGATTCAATGGCTTGGTCGATAACGAGGTGAAAATATTCTATGCGGAATTGTTTTTCTTTATTTGTTATTGATTCATCGACGCTTTCATAATAAAATTGTCGTTTCGATCTAGTAACTCATCTTTGAGGGAAATGAGGAATTATATTATTTTTTTCTGCAATAACTTTCGCAGTTCTCATACACTCGTGATATCCATTTTCTCTAAAAGTTGATAATTCTTTGAGTAAATTATCAAGAAATGATATAACTACATCCATTTGCATATCCTTTTGCTAAAATATTTTACTTACTCTGTTAACTTTTACAAGTAATTCATACCATATAATGGTTGATAATATGAATGGAAAAGATTGAATTTCCTTCAATAAAGAAGTAGCTTCGGTAGAAGCTTTTGCATCTTTAGATTCGATTAAAATTTCATCAAATATTTGTACAAACTCTTTGATTGAGAACTTACAGTTTTTACACTTTCTACGCGGCATTCCCATTGAGTATCAGATAGTGTTTTTGGTGTAAGCTTTAAATGTTTCTTGGCTATATCATATCTATAATTAGAAGCTGACAAAAATGTGTAAAGTCGTTGAATTACACCAAAAAAATGTAACAGCCTTCGGAGAAACGTTAGCAATATTTGCCGACACGAGATTATGACAGCCACATGATGTAAAAAAAACTTTTCGGTTCTCTTATAAAAGTTGGGCTTGCACACCGGATTTGAATCCCTTCATGTTTGTTCCATTATCATATCCTTGTCCCCTGCAATTTGTAAAATTAAGTCCACAATCATTCAGATGTTGTTTTAGAATTGTAGTCAATCCTAATCCGCTATCTATAACCACCAAAAACCCAGTAAAACTTTCACATATTTGTACTTCACCGTTGTGTATATGTCGTATGATGCAGGAAAGTTGCTCCTCATGAGAAATGTGCAATCCAAAAGAACAGAAAAGTACTTAGCAGCTTTTATTCGATCGATCAGTATTTCTGATTTGATTACCCATCAGAGATATAAGTTCGTTTTGTATATCTTTGCTTAAATAGGTAACTTCATGTCTTGCTACTTTAACACGACTTACATGTTCTATTAAGATAGAATCCGCCACAGTTCCAAGATAGAATCATAGAGCCATAAGTTCTACAAGGCCTAAAAAATTCCCATTATTTTATATATTCAGCAAATCAGATGAACTTCTTAATGCCATATTATATTCGGCTAAATATTGAATAATGATTATTATTCTTTCCAAAATATTTCTCCATTTCTTTAATATAACATACATTTTTCTTTAATACAACGTTTTTCAGACAAATGAACAACATTAGAATGATTTGTAGCACTAAAACGAGCTTCAATCCATTGCTTTAAAGTATGTTTTGAATCCTTTGTGTCGTTTTAATTTCTCGGATGTATGCTGCCAATCATTAAATTCACGTGTTTCAACAGCCTAATCCATTTAAAACAATTTGCAGAGAAAAACAGAAAGCATTTTTCTCCTTTGAATACACTAATCATTATCTATCATTCAATTAGCTCACCATTGCTCATTTTCCTTGTATAATATACTTTCGAAAAATTTATATTTTTATGATCTTTTGGATAATAATTTAAACAAATTTTACAGGATCCTTTTTCCATTAAAACATTTTTTTCAGCTACTATGAGATTTATTGGCCATGTGCCTATATCCTCAAGTTTTTAATATTCATCTATGTATTCAATTAATATTTTTTTCTTTCTTTCGAGTATCCTGTAAAAAAATTCTTTTGAAATCAATTAAAATTCAAGGGCTACGAGCCAAAAATATTTAATCATCAAAGAAACATTTAAACAAACGTTTCGACCTATGTTGACCCATTATCAATGTTAAAAATTTTATATAAAAACTATAACTTTATTTATAATTCTTTTAAATTATTTTAAATTATTTTTTGTTTTTAGTGTAATAACCTTACATTATTGTTATTCCAATTTGTATATTCCAGAAATTTATCATTTTGCAAATCTGTACCACATGTTTCTTGAGTAGGCTTGTTTTCTTCTGTATTATTATCTCTTTTCAGAAATTTATGCATGGAGTCTTTTTAGCTATTAATAAATTTGTTTTGCGCTTTCTCTCCTTCTCTGCGCCACTTACTTATTTTCTTTCTCTCAATATCTCTTTTTCTCATGATGATCTGTTCCTTAGTTGTTCTTATAAACAATGTTGAATCTTTTTCTTCTGTTTAAAATAGACTATTTTAAATAGTATTTATTTTTTCACTACAATCATTACTCATCATAGATGAGTATCACAGCCATATATTACATATTAGGTACATTCAGAACAATCGCTCACTAAGCACTCAGTGAATTCTTTCATCTGATTGGTATATTCAGTTGTCATTGTTGACATTCGGTCTGTTTTCTGTTTCTGTATTAGACTGCATTAGAACTCTCTTTCTCGCTTTCAAAACAAATATCAAACATATACGTATCTCACTTCAAGTTCCAAAAATGTAGTTCAGTCACAGAAAACAGACTAATTGTTGTGACAATGACGAATGACAAACGGTTCGTTGATACGAGACAAAATCCTGTTTTATGATTGCAGAGTGTTAAAATGGCGAAGAAAATATTTTTTACGCCTGCTCATATCGCCTCGCTAATTAGTTGCTGCTTCCGCTGTTTGACGTTTGACGGTTGCATATGAATGCACCTTTATACGGTAGAGCGTCGGATAGCATGTAAATTCGCCTCATTTGGCTCCTGCATACTGGACGCGGAAACGTTTGCCGCGCGGCAAAATACGTGGTAACCAATGAACATGTTATAGCTCCTGTACACCAGCGCGATGCGCGACACGATATGTAATATGCGATGCGCGATATCTAATAAATGTACAGTACTTTTGGAAAAGCAGTATGTTGATTGGGTATCGCGCGTCGCATATCGCATATCCCGTCGCAAATCGCGCTGGTGTGCTGGAGCCATTAGGAGTTGTAAGCTTATTGGCTACCGCGTCACATTTTGTCGCGCGATAAGCATTTCCGCGTCCAGTGTGCAGGAGCCATTAAATAATATTTGAAACTTCAATACGCATGCACGCGTTCCTAACCTATAATCTTTTTTTTATTCCTGCACTGTCTGAATTAGTGTATACGGTGCAGGAATAAAGAACAGATCTAATCTTATCCATGTGGAAGTGAGAGATCCAATTATTCTCTATCTCGTTGTCATGTCGTTACAATAAATAAAAAACGCGGGGCTGATCAAAACGCGGGGCCGCATGCGCTGCATCTAAAACCGGCTCTGGCGACACAGACTCTGGCAGTACAGTAATCAAACAGGCAATGCTAGTAGTAGCAATACTAGCAATACGCTAGCAATTATTATGCTAGCAATACATAGTAGTACATAGCAATACATTAATAATATTGGCAATATTACGCGCAATAGATGGCAATACATAGGAAAACAATACAACAGCAATGCTAGCAATAAAGTGTGTTGTATTGCCATAACTAGCAATCACTGTACATCAGTGTACATTTTTTTAACAGTAGAGAGAGAGAGAGGGAGGGGAGGGGAGAGAGAGCAGATTGCTCTCTCTCTCTCTCTATATATATATATATATATATATACTGTTGTCCCAAAAGGCAACCCTCTTATAATTTGATAATAGCTATTAAATGTACGGCATAATAATACCAATCAAATATTTTATTAATATAACCAAAAATAATGTTACTTTTACAAATATTTAATAAGTATTATCAAATTGTTATTATTTGGTAATACTTACTAAATATTTTTAAATGTAACATTATTTTTTGATTAGGGTCATTTCGACAAATACACCGCGCTGGAATTTACGCCGCAAAAAAAAATAGAAAAAATAGAAGGAATAGAGATAATTTTCCTGCAATTACTCTGTTACATGCTTTTATGTTATATTAGTATTGTCTTATTGTATAATTTCAGCTTCTTACTGTTAATATTAATGAAATTATTGTGAGTTGAATTGATTTGTCTGTAATAAGTAACACCATCATAAATTATAATCTACATAAAATGATTATTGTAGGGCGTAAAAAACTTAGTGGTTATTTCATGATACATATATGTAGTATATAGTAAAAATACAAATACTTTGCTTTCGTATTTTTTGTTTAGTTTGTTGTTTTGTATATCCTACCTGTTTAGGATATATGGCATTGTTAACGAGCATTTATGCTCAAAACATACAAAGTGCGCAGATTGAATTCAGTGCACTAAATGCATTATATGAAATATGTACCTCATGTCATAACACTTGTAATATTAGGTGTAGTAAAAAGAAATCCATTATTTTTCCAATAGATGGCTTTAGTAATCTGTATCTCATCTACGCGTGATACAGATTACTAAAGCCATCTATTGGAAAAATAATGAATTTCTTTTTACTACACCTAATATATAGTATGTAGGAGGATCGTAATTATTATTCATATACATATTTATCATTCTTATTCCTTAATAAAACTTTATAAACGCATTTTATAAGTTATTATGTCATTTTATGATTTACAATATTTATATGCATTATTTTCAAATTTTTCATGAACCGTACATCCCCCCTTCTCCTATGAGTAGTCATATATCCTACCTCTATGAGATATATGGCAAAAATACAAGGATTTAAAAAAGTTTATTTTTTAATATGAAATATAAATATTTCAGATTTCCAATATTTTTTTTATAATAATAGATAGTACAAAAATTTTACTGATATAATTCGTTTATCTTAAACATAGTAAATAATACTTAATAAATTAAGTTTTTGATAGGTGCGGCGTATATACTGGAGCTACCCTATCAAAATGTTGAGGCTATAATAACTTTTGAATTATAAGCGTTTAAAATTAACGAATCATATTCTAAAGTTGGCGCGCTCAGGAGCGGCACAATGCAAAGTACTAAATGTGAAAACTTATCACTTCTTTTGTTAATATTGATTTTAGGATTATGTATGTGAATATGAGATTTTGTATCTATTATTTTTACAAACGCATTGTACAATAACTATTGTGCGACAACATTTTTCTTTTTATAATAATATTTTTTACCTTTACACGATACGCATAACACAAGATGTCAAATAACAGTTCTTTGAGCAATCTGCTATCAATTTCATATTTTAATTAGCAGAAATTAGTAACTTTTTATGTAGAATTATGAGCTATTGTTAATATTCAATTAAAATTCATTCAAATACACTTTAAACATTTTTATTAAAAGACTCCAGAAACTAGAAATTTATATGTGCATAAAATATTATAAAATTATTAATTATGAACAATAAATTTATGATTAATAAAGAACAATTAATAAATTATTAATTAATACAGAACAATTAATTTACAAAATGAATTATGTACATAATAATAAATGTTTGAATTGTATTCCATTTACATCTATGCACAATCTTGCGCGTCTCAATAAACTTTGTTACGCATTAATTATCGGGTGATACGTTTGCTGCTTCAATAATGCGATTGATTTAATGTCCGTAATATAATGAAGAGGCAGAAAAAGGAAAACCAATTACATGCGTGTCACAAGAAAAGTACAACATTTGATGCCGCAGGATTACGGACAAAGAAGAAATTTTTGTGAGTGGATGCTGCAACAAGTATTTACCGATTCTGTTAGAGAATGTTCCGTCTGCATTTTAGAAGGAATATGATTTTTCAACATGATGCACGTATGCACACATCCAGAAATGTTCGATGTATTTTTAGATACAACTTATCCGAATAAATGGACAGAACGCTATGGACCGCAATATTGGATCGCTCGATTTAACTCCAATAGTGATTTTATAACATTCATATAATTTTCTAGTTTCTCCGGATTCTTTTAATAAAATGTTTAAAGTATATTTGAATGAGTTTTAATTGAATATTTACAACAGCACATAATTCTACATAAGTTACTAATTTCTATTAATTAAAATATGAAATTGATAGCAGATTGCTCAAAGAATTGTTATCTGACAGCTTGCATTCTGCGTGTAAAGATAAAAAATACG
Organism: Acromyrmex echinatior; assembly: GCF_024713525.1. Lineage (NCBI taxonomy): Eukaryota > Metazoa > Arthropoda > Insecta > Hymenoptera > Formicidae > Acromyrmex > Acromyrmex echinatior. Next base: position 12,775,451 of record NC_141859.1, read on the forward strand.
AGGGCAAGTCAATAAGTTTTTAGAAAAACATAGTAAAACATTTTTTTTAATCGATTTATTTTTATTTCTCAACATAGTCTCCTTTTAAATATACTTGATCCAACGATTCTCCAACTTTTTCCAAGCCGTCCGAATAATACGATTTGTCCAACCCTTCAAAATAAGCCTTTGTTTCGACGATGAGCTGTTTTCTGGTGGTGAATCTCTTTCCTCCGAACCATTTCTTCAGGTTTGGAAACAGGAAATACGAGGTCTGTTCAAAAAGTATCGCGAATTTTGAATTTCCGCGGGTTATGTATATTCGATTTTCGATTTTTTTGTGGCGTTATGTTGGTACTCATGTCTCTCACTTATGCCGACAAGTTCGGCCATTTTGAATGTTCAATTAATTTTTGACAGCTGCTTTGCTTGCACGTGTTTTGGCTCGTCTTCGATTTTTGTCTATTCCAAAAAATGGATCAAAGAATCTGTATCAAATTTTGTGTGAAAAACAAATGTGCTCCAGAAGGTCATAACTGGTGACGAATCATGGGTTTATGGTTATGACGTGGAAACCAAAACTCAATCATCCCAATGGAAGCTGCCGCACGAGTCAAGACCGAAAAAAGTGTGCCAAGTTCGGTCGAATGTGAAGGTTTTGCTTACAGTTTTCTTCGATTGCAAGGGCGTGGTGCATCATGAGTTCTTGCCACAGGGTAGAACGGTCAATAAGGAATATTACCTGCAAGTTATGCGCAATTTGCGCGAAGCAATCCGCCAGAAACGCCCGGATTTGTGGAAGAACAAAAATTGGCTTTTGCACCATGATAACGTCCCTGCTCACACATCGTTGCTTGTGCGCGAATTTTTGGCCAAAAACAACACACTAATGATGCCGCAGCCACCGTATTCCCCAGATCTGGCCCCCTGTGACTTTTTCTTGTTCCCGAAACTGAAGAGACCCATGAAAGAACGACGCTACGCTACGATTGAGGAGATAAAGACGGTATCGAAGGAGGAGCTGAACAAGATCACAAAAAATAATTTTTTGAAGTGCTTCGAGGATTGGAAAAAACGTTGGTACAAGTGTATAATATCTGATGGGGATTACTTTGAAGGGGACAAAATAAATATTCATGAATAAATAAATAATTTTTGAAAAAACACAAAATTCGCGATAGTTTTTGAACAGACACCTCGTAATCGCAGGGGGCTAAATTTGGCGAATATGTTGGATAAGGAAGCAATTCGTAGCGGAATTCGTTCAATTTGGCCATCAGTCCCGGACACGGCAAAATGTGTGAATTGTCTTGATGGAAGAGTACTTTCTTCTTCCAAATGGGAACGTTTTTTCTTTAAAACTGTTGAAACTGTTGTTGATGATCTAATAAGGCTGCGTAGTAATCGCCATTGATCGTTTGCTTTGACGGAAGATAATCGATATGAATTATATCGTGTGCATCCCAAAAAACTGTGGCTATCACCTTTTCGGCCGACTTCATGATCTTAGCCTTCTTCGGAGCTGGTTCACTCGGTAAAGTCCATTGTTTTTACTGTTCCTTCGTCTCGGGTGTGAAGTAATGGATCCATGTTTCGTTCAAAGTAATGAATCGACGCAGAAATTCATCTGGATTACGTTGAAACATCTCCAAACATTGTTTTGAAATCATCACACGATCGCGCTTATGGTCCACAGTGAGCAAGCGCGGCACATCTTACCGATAGCTTTTTCATACCCAATTGTGTAAAATTGAAATCACTGTGCCATGTGATATGCCTCAACAAGCTCGCACACTTTCATTCATCGATCAGTCAAAACAATATCGTGGACTTTATCGATGATTTCTGGCGTAGGAAATCAATTGGACGTCCCGAACGAGGTGCATCACATGTGGATGTACGACCACGTTTAAATTCACCCAATTGTATACAGCAATTGTATACAGCACTCAATTCGTAAATCCTGGTGCAGATGTGCTATGAACATTATCCAACTCGATTTCTTTCGGCGTTAAATCTTTCATATATAGATATTTGATCACTGCACGAAACTCGTTTTTTTCCATTATGCAAAAAATACAAAGATTGTTCGCTTTAATCGTCTACAAAAATGAAACCACGCGATGAATTCCGCTCAAAATTTGACAGTAATCAGCTGAAAGATACTACTTTTCAAAAAATAATGTGACATGACACTGCGAATGCCCACTGACTGATTTTCTAAGAACGTATTGACTTGCCCTCGTATTTTTATTTTTAAAAAATGTCGCACAATGGTTATTGTACAATGCGTAAATAACAGATAAAACTTTATATTCACATACGTAATCCTAAAATCAATATTAACAAAAGAAGTGATAAGTTTTTGCATTGTGCCACTCCTGAGAGCGCCAACTTTAGACAATATGATTTGTTAATTTTAAACACTTATAACTCAAAAATTATTATAGCCCCAACATTTTGAGACTAGAATTTTCATCTCAAAATGATCTTAGGAATCTGTCCTTAAGCGTTGTTCCTTTTCCTTGACAATCTGTATATATTGCGACACTCACGAGCGTGGTACAAAATATTCGTCGCGCATTCGTGATCATATTCTTTACAGTTTGTCCGGAATTCACTATTCTCCACTCAGAACTGGTAATATGAATTAATCCAACAGATTCCAATTATTCTTACTCTCAACACTAAATATTAGGCGCCAGGCACGAGAGCAGAGCATATCATTCATTCTCGAAATTAGCTTGAAGATTTTACTCGAATCGCAAAGACCTCTACAAGAACACGGACGGTCCGAATAACCGACTGCTCAACCATAAGATTGATAGAAGGAGTGTTTTGAGACTGGGAACGGAAGATGTCTTGGAGAACGAGCCGGGCGATATACAAAATATGCAGAATTTATAACAACAAAAGATAACAAATATATTCGGTCATTTGTTTACACAATGTCGTACACACTAGTTGTTAAATGCATTACATAAGGCGTTGGAGGGGGGGGGGTGGCTGAATTGCCTTCGTAAACAGCGTTCTGGATTTCATCTCGCGATGTTAGATATAAGAAATTCTTGTCACGGTGCGAGCTTTAAGTTTTCAAATCATTCTAGGAATCGACATAAAATAAGACAGCGATAATTGCAGTGGCATTTGACCGTGTCTATTGCATACATAATTCTGACTTCGTGCTCGACCGCGAGAATGATGATATCCGACGGAAAATGACAGAATTAAAGAGCGTACACAAATATTATCTGGAATCTCACACTCTCGGAACAATAAAGCGAGATACAAAAGCATGACGGACGGTATGACACTATGACGCGAGAATACTATCCGAAATTTAATGCAATTTCCGCACTCAAACGCGATACAAAATATGACGCAACAATACAAACGAAATGACCTGGCTGTGCCCGCGGCGTATAGAAAACTAACTCGACATTAATAAAATTCGAACGGTATTGGGCGAGATGGACGATCACACGCTGCGTCTGCTATGGCGGCGCCGTCCCTCACAACGATCTCAAGCTTAATAAAACTAAATAATAATCTATTCGCGGATTCGTGCGATCTCTCCAATCGGGAAATCGGCGGCTTTATAATACCGTATGCTACGCTTTCATCACATTTTCCCTTAGTGGCTCTCTCTCTCTCTCTCTCTCTCGATCTCTCTGCTTAACGTCGTTATTGGCTCGCTTCGTATGTCTGTCCCTGTTGCTCGCCACAGCACAAATGCCGGGCCCGGGGTCCTTTCGGCATCGCAGGATAAGTCTTATTGTGATAAGTCTTATCGCGTCTGATTGGTTGCGAGCTCTTCCGTGGATTCCTCGCGAGTCGCTGTTGCGTCGTGTGCTTTAGATTCGGCGCGCGAAACTAATGGTGGGCATCTTTTGCGGCTGCTCGCAGGATCTTCCTCTGCGTCATCCGAGCTCAAGGACTTCTCGGATGTAATGGCAATAATCCTCCGCCGTACGGTTCTCTCTTCCAGCGGGAAGTCTTTGTCCTGCAAAATCCTCCTCGCGACACCGGAGTCCCCATACTCAGTTGATGGCAAGGGATGGGTATCATCCCCTTATGCCGCATGTCTTGTTTCCTTTTGGAACAATTTCCTAGAAAGAATCAGACAAGCAAGAGACAAGAAGATCACACACTCGCAACAGAATTTTATGATAAAGAGTATAGTGGTGTCACTTTTCTTGTAGTTACCTCCCGCACTCTGCAGGTGCGTCTCTAGTCCTCTTCCTCGACGTCCGAGAGTAGTGAGACGCAGCTTCATCGTAACACTGTTTTTCGCAGCCGTCGACTATAAAATTCTAAAGAAAACGCTCAAAAAAATATATCTAGCGAAAATCGCCCAAAAACCATGATAAGCGCTAGCATCTCTTACGCTCAAGTATAAAATACTCGAATATGCCAAAGCACTCTCACGTATTTTCCAGTCGCTTGATTTCTTGAACGCAATACGGGGAGTGAGAAGGAAAATGAAAGGAGAGGAAAAAAAACTTTTTGGGCTTTCTACTAATCCTTTGGTCTCTCAACGCACGAAATTCGCAAACTTAAACAAAAATTCTGGCTTCCGATAAGCAACTTGCCCGAGAGTCCCCCCCTTCCCAAAATCTTCGTCGGAGAAACGGTACCGCTAACTCAAAAAAAATCCACGTAAAAAAGGAATAGCGAAAAGGAAAGAAATTTTTGTTTTTACATCGTAACGTTTTCGCCGCACAGTCGGTCATACTCTGTTCACAGTCTAGAATGGGAGAAAGCGGAAATGAACCATCACCGGTCGAAGAAGCAGAAACAGCGCACAACACATCAGATAGGGTTATAGAAGGAGGTAGAGTTTAAAATCTTTAATGTGCGTCTTTCCAGAGGTGGCATTCGAGACTCACAAGCTCATACTACGGGAGAAAAAATTCTATTAACTTTAAAGGATCCCTGGAATTTCGATGAAAGCTTGGCGGCAACATTCTGAACCGCAGACGATATAATAAGATATGCTGTCGTCTCAAAATCGTCTTAGATCCTCATCTCCATGCCTATGGAAATTATAATATTTAGCTTGCTGGTGGACTAGACTTAAATTCTCTCTAACCCACTGATGCAGTGACTGCAATTCCCCCATGCATTCCTCCCATCACGCGTCTCGCGATTTCATTTCGGCCGCTCCCTGACACTGTCGACGTAGCAAGTGCGTTAGCTCTAATTTGCGATCTAGATTCAGAAAAGTAGGTGAGGTACCGACTGAATGATATGAGGTATTGTAGACCAAAATTCTTTAGGTGACCATCTCATTCACAATAGTTATGATCGAGAAAGGCTATAATCATGGTTTTAAGTACGCGATTAACTCTTTCGATGGGGTTAACTTGGGGGTGATACGGCAGAATGGTAGTGTGTGTGATGCCTTGCTCTTCGGTAAAACGCTCGCAAGGTCCTATTGACAAACTTCGTACTGTTATCCGTTAGCAAAAATTTCGATGTACTCCATTGCGAAATATCAAGCTCCTCTAACGCCTCACATATCGTTTTGCCATTCGCGGCTCTTATCGTACAACTCTACCCATTTCATAAATAGATCTTGTATTACCAGGACGTAAGCAAAACCGGTTTTACCGCAGCAACAGGTCCGATAATATCGATCGCGACTACCATCCACGGAGCCTCCGCTATCCTATGACTCATGAATCCCGCCCATGGATTCGCCTACCTATCTTCGTGCGCTGATAAATGTCGCACACGCGAATGCACTTTATCACATCACGAAATATATTTGGCCAGTAATACGCGACAGATAAACGCTGAAATGTTTTATCGATACCTAAGTGATCCGTCTGCGGGTCATCGTGAGACGCTTAGGGCTTCTATTTTCATTTCATGCGGTAACACGAGCTTCCAACGATCGAGATCCGTCGATGTCACGGCTCGCAGTTTGAGATATAGTTGCCCATCTACGATCTTTCAATCTGTGAATAATTTCTTCTTGTCCGCAATCTTCCGAAAACGTTTACGATATTACGGATCGTCGGTATTATCGACGATAGGTGCGTCTGCCGTGGCTACCAAAGAGACAATGACATTGTCACTCTCACTAATGTTACTCTCAAATGCACGCGACAGCGTATCCGATATGTAGTGCAAGGCATCCTTCCGATGCATTATCTCGTAGTCGTATTCTAATTCTAAGGCTCAACGCGCTAGTCGACTAATTGGATTTTTCAGACAGTGAAGCCAGCGTAAGCTACTGTGATCGGTTATCATGGCGAATTTATAAACCTCCAAGTATGGTCGAAATTTCTGAATTGCCCAAACAACCCAAACACTCCTGTTCAGTAACTGAGTATTTCTTTTCTGGGTTTGAATCGCGAACACGATAACATTCTCTACACGGTCGATAGTTTACGATAAAACGGCACCGATGCCAACGGAATCGGCATCGGTCTGTAAGATGAGCGGAATACTGAAATTGGAACACAATAAGGAGTTGATACTACAATAATTTTGCGTGAATTTGCTCAAAGGCGTGATGCTGTTCGTCACTTCATTCTCAACGATGATTCTTCCTCAACAGTCGCGTGAGCGGTTCGCTAACGGTAGCGAATTGCGATATAAAGTGATGGTACCAGGACGACATCCAGCCCAAAAATCTACGCAATTGTTTAAGGTTATGCGGAGCGGGATATTTTTTAAAATTGGCTGCGCTTTATTTGGGTCAACGGTTAAGCCTCTTTGTACTACAAGTATGAATAACGAACTTACGAACAATAAAATTCGCATTTTTCGGGATTCACAGTGAGGTCAGCAGTAAAGATTTTATTTAAAACACGTTCATTCTAAGTGCTCTTCAAAGGTAGGCGTTACAAAAACTATGTCGTCCACGCAAACGCGTGTGGTTTCATCTTTGGCCCGATTATTTTGTCTAAAAGTCGCGGGCGCTCCCGTTAACCCGTTATGACATTCGCATAAAATGGTAAAGGATCTTTACCCAGGACGTTAAACACAGTTATCTCGCCACTATCTTTTGCCAGAAGTATTTGAAAGTATGCCTGGTTCAGATCTATCGTTGAAATATATCGCATCGATCGTAATTTATCTAAGATACCTTTCATATTGGGCATCGGATATGCATTCTTTTTCAATACACTATTTACTTTCCGAAAATCTAAGCAAAACCGATATTTTTCAGATTTCTTCACCATCACGATAGGTCTTGACTAAACGATAGCTCTATTATTGCAGCTATTAACATTTTGTCAACATCCTCGCCGTCTTCTGAACTTTAGACGAAACTAAATAACAATGCTGCTTAATAGGCGCGTCACATTTATCTTATGTTCGGTAAGAGAAGTGACACCAGGATTCTCGACAGTTTCCGATATTTTATTCTCCAAAAATTTCGTTAAACGTTTCTCCTGGGGGTCAGGGAATTCACAGCAGGTACTCGGGTTACTTTCCTTAATACTGTCGAAAGAATGTCATCCCCAGGCGATTCGCGAAATCTAATCCGATACCAAATGCGCACAGAAAATCTACAATATACGGAACAACAAAATTCGGAAGTAAGCAGACAGTGATTTTTCGCTGCACTCCATCTAAGCGCAACGGTAAATTAATTTCCTCCCGAATTCTCATCATTTGTCCGTTCGCAGTGCGAATATGAAAATTTTGGATGAAGGTCGTTGACTAATCTAATTGCTGCACAATTTCGATCCCCTTGTCACCGAAAATCATCCGGCTCGATCCGAAGTCTACCAAGGCCGTTAACGAATGACTTCCAACATTAAGACGGAAAAAACGCAGTGGGGGTAATTCGGAAGCATAGAAAGTTGACAAGTACTTCAGTTTTTCTATGTGAGAGAAAGACTCGGCGCGGGTCTTAACCGATTTTGCGGGGGCAGCCTCGACCTGACCTAGCGACCCTCCTTCGCGTTTTCCAAGCAGGATACGTTTTTACTGTTATATTCGATTTATCGCAGCGGAAACAATACACGCGTCGGCGTTCTCCACATTCTTGCGCAATATGGCCAATTTTTTCACAGTTCCACACTTAACTGAACTGCCTACGCAGAAGTTTCCCGTCGAGGTTGAAGGGGCGGGAGTCTCTGACGCCGCAGTCGTTTCTGCCCCCTTTGGGAGCAGCATTAGCTCGATTGCGATTCGCGGTCTTCTTACCTCCGGCGATCGCCGGAGCCGAAAACTCGGTCGCGCCCATCTGACTGCCTTGCTTGGCTTTATGTGGACGATAAGCCGGCTTAAAAAGCTAACAAAGATTTTTCCGATGCGGGCGGAACTCGACACGTGGTGTTAGCCTTGTGGCTCACTTCGCGCCACGCAATAACAAATTAGTTCCAGGTCTACTATTCTGGACGTTGCAAATGCAACCAGAAAAGCGCGGTACCCGATAAAAAGAAAGGCAAGCATCAGAAGAGATTTGCATGGCTGACGAATAATAACTCACGTCCCTCTTCGATTCGAATCAAGAAAGCTTTCGCTTCTCTGCTCCGCGCGCCCGAGCATCTCAAATGCCATTTACATAGCGCATTTATAATCTCCAAAATCAAAATCTGCATAGCGTCTAGTATGCCAGCAACACGCAAGGATGACGATGCGACAGAAGAAGGGTCCGCGAGTGTCCAAACGATCTCTCGAATAATCGTGCAGAGTGGGCCCCAGGTTGCATGGAGGACGCAGAATCACTAGAGCGGCATCCCCTGCTCGTTGTGAAGAATCCACGGTTTCCGGTGCACCTAACTCGTACCGCAGCAAGCGATTCTGTAGGTTGATGGTATCATCCTTTGTACTCTGCCCCCTACGCGATAGTTCTTTAATTACTCGACCGATAACGCATAAATCCATGCAAATCGTGAACCTCTCTCAGACATTCTCAATTAATCCCGGAATCTGATGGTACAGCACGATGATATCGAATTGAAAGAATCAGATGGTTTACAAACGGCAAAAGATCATTAATTTTGTCGTACAAAAATCGAACTGTTTTTCCCTGTTGTGGATTTCCCCTCACGACTCTTGTTATCGGCATGCAATAGCAAGAGGAAGACAATAACAAGCGATCGCCGAGAGTGGTCCTTGAAACAGCCTATTATCGAACGCGATCGCTGGAAACGATTTATACGCGACAACAATATTTGAGAAGCTCGTATCGAGCACGTACCGAGCGAAAACAACAAATACGGTCACCCGTAAGTCGACGAAACAATAGACCATGGACTCGACACGCAGAAAAAAAAACCTCCCAAATTCGAAAAATGACAATAGCTACTCGAAACACTCGCGAAAATTCTAAACGCCACGACGCAAAATATAATACGAGATATAATATGAAAGTTAGCACGAAATTTTAGGATTGACTGAAAATTTTTCCATCTTTCACTAATTACCCGCGCACAATTTACATTGCTGAAAAGAAACGGGATTAGCACATAAATATTCACAGGAAATCCAAATGGCAGGGGGAGACATAGAAAACAACAGATATAATACAAATAGCAAACAGCAAAGCAATAATATTAGGTTGCATATGAAATGTCGGATTTTCTTTACATATGAACGTTTGTCTCCCTGTTTTCGTTATGCTTTTGTTTTTGGCATAACCTCGTTTATAGTCGTATTGTCCATTGCCAGAGTCACATTTCAACAAAGATTTTCTCAAAAGTGTTCCATTTTGTTATTTGTTTTGAATTTCGTAAGGATATGAATTTAACCGATATTCATGTAATTTTTTTATATGAGTATAAACTTGGTAATAATGCTGCAAAAGCTGCACGCAATATAAACCAGGCATTTGAGGAGAATACTGTTAACGATCGAAAAGTGCAGCATTGGTTTAAAAAATTTCGGTCTGGTGATTTTTCCCTACAAAATTTCCGCGTGGAAGACTCAAAACGTCTGTGAAAAATGATGCTCTGAAAGCATTGGTGGAAACGAATCCAACTGTATCTACAAGGGAACTTGCTATCAAAATGAAAGTTGACCATACAACGATATTGCGACACCTTTCTGAAATTGGCAAGGTGAAAAAAATGGATAAATGGGTACCGCATGAACTAACCTAGCGAAATAAGCTGGATCGATTGAACGTATGCTCATCATTACTAATCCGATTTTATCGAGAGCCATTTTTCGATCGGATTATTACTTGTGACGAAAAATGGGTTCTTTACGACAATAAGAAAAGGTGTGCTTGGTGGCTTGATAGGAATGAGGTTTGTGCTCATACTCCAAGGTCACTTCATCCACGGAAAATTTTAATAACAGTTTGGTGGAATGTGACTGGAATAATTCATTACTCATTCCTTCGAACTGGAGAGATAATTACAGCCGAAAAGTACTGCCACTACATTGATGAAATGCATGAAAAATTGAAAATTATACGCCCATTACTTATTAATCGGCATAGCCCAATACTTCTCCACGACAATGCTCGGCCGCATACGTCGTACAAAACAATTGCGACATTAAATGAATTAAAATATGAAATTTTGCAGCACCCAGCTTATTCACCGGATCTTTCGCCAACCGACTTTCATTTTTTTAACATTTAGAACAGTTTTTACGGGCTAAACAGTATGAAAATGAAGACAGAAAATGAAGACTGAAAAATTCCATATCAGAGTTTATTGATTCTAAAGATCAGAATTTCTTTAAGACAGGCATCTATGCATTAAAATCTCGTTGGGAAAAGTGTATTGAAACAAATGGAGCATATTTTGATTAAATAAACAGCTTTTGAAAAAAGATATGCAGTTTTATATATTCACTTAAAAATCCGACATTTCATACGCACCAATCTAATATGACATGCACAATATGTCGTTCTCATTCTCCAACTTCTCCGCTAATGGGAGAGGAAAAAGGAAAGAAAAAGAAATTTTTCAATATGTCAGGGTCTCGCACGTTAGACGCCAAATTTTTGCGATGCACTCATGAACGTGGTGCAAAATCTTCATCGTGCATTCGGGATCGTAATTCTTTACAGTTTCACCACTCTCTACTCAAAGTTGGTAATATCAATTAATGTAATAGATTCCAATTATTCTTATTCTCAACACCAAATATTAGGCGCCAGGCATGAGAGAGCGTGCCACTCTTTCTCGGAATTAGCTCGAAGATTTCATTCGAATCGCAAAGACTTCTACAAGATCACGAACACGGACGATTCGAATAACCGACTGCTCAGCGAGAGATTGGTAGGGGGAAGGGATGTTTCGTGGACGGGAATGGAGAATGTCTTGGAGAACAAATCGGGCGATACATAATAAAATATGCAGAATTTATAACAATAAAAGATAACAAATATATTCAGTCACTTGTTTATACGATGTCGTACACGCTAGATGTTAAATGGTCGCTCATGCATTACGTAAAGCGAGGGGGGAAGGAGGCTGAATTGCCCTCGGAAGCGACGTTCTCGACTCGCGATGTTAGATACAAGAAATTGTTAGATACAAGAATTGTCTTGACGGTGCAAACTTTAAGTTTCAAAATCACTCTACGAATCGTTGACGATGTAAGATAACCAGCAACGACAATCGCAGTGGCGCTTGACCGTGCTTAACGCGTACACAATTCTGACTTCGAGCGCGACTGCGAAAATGATAATATCTGTCCTAACGGAAACTGACGAAATTACAGAGCGTATACGAATATTATCTGGAATCTCACACTCTCGGAACAATAAAGCGTGATACAAAAGCACGACGAACGGTATGACACTACGATCTATGCAAGAATACTATCCGAAATTTAATGCAATTCCGGCACTTAAACGTTATACAAAATATAACGCAATAATACGAAATGATTGGCTGTTGCCGCGGCGGGCGTGTAGAAAACTGATTCGACATTAACAAAATCCAAATGGTATTGGGCGGGATGGCACGATCACGCGCTGCGCCTGTTATTGCGGCGCCGTCCCTCTCAACGATCTCAAACTCAACGAAATTAAATAATCAATTCGTGAATTCGTGATCCCTCCGATCGAGAAATCAGCGGCTTTACAATACTGTACGCTGCGCTCGTCTCACCACAGGATTCTTCCTTAGCGGCTCTCTCTCGATCTCTCTGCTCATCGTCGTTATTGGCTTAGGCTATTCTTGCTTTGCATCTATTTTTTCCTATCGCTTGCTACAGCACAAGTGCCCGGGATCCTTCTGGAAGCCCACAGACTCACGTGATAAGTCTTACCGCGCTTGATTGATTGCGAGCCCTCGTACGTTTTCGCTGTCGTGTCGCGCGCCCTGGATTTGGCGCTGGGATATGACTTATGATAGGCATCTTTTGCGGCTGCTCGCAGGACCTTCTTCTGCGTCATTCGGACTCAAGGGCGTCTCGAATGTAATCCTCCGCCGTACGATTCTCTCTTTCGCAGCGGGAAGTTTTTCTTGTCCTGCAGAGTCCTCCTCGCGGCATCGGCAGTGGAATCTCCATCCTCGGGTAATGGCAAGAGATGGTACCATCCTTCATGCTGCATGTCTCGTTCCCTTTTAGGACAGTTATCTAGAAAGGATCCGTCAAGAGGGTCATACGCTTGCAACAAAATTTTATGATAAAGAGTAAAGCGGTGTCATCTGCACATTCTCCCTTTCTGTAGTGACCTCGTGCTTTCGCTGATGTCTCCGGTCTTCTTCCTCGACGTCCGCTAGGAATGGTGAGACGCAGCTCCATCATAATACTGTTTTTCATAGCCGCCAATTATAAAATTCTAAAGAATTGCTTAAAAGAAAATAATATCTGACGAAACATCCTAGCAAAAATCACCCAAAAACCGTGAGCGTTGGCACGCTCGCCTTCCTCGATGGGAGGAGACGGCATAGAAAATGCCGTGCTATTTTCGGTCAAGTCAAACGACGGTCCCTTACGGACGGTGTAAACGTCACATCACAATAGATATTGTTACCGCACTCACGAGCATGGTGTAACTTCGTCGAGTGCTCACAGCTGATATCCTCTCGTTATCCTCTGGTATCGCGAATAGAATTAGCCTGAGTTTCAAACGTGACGCGGCAGAAAATATTTCGTTTCACAATTTCAGATCGCGAGACAAATTTAAGCGCCAGGCACAAGTGAGCGTGCCCCTCTTTCTTAGAATTAATCGAAACGTTACTCAAACTGTATTCTTACGAGCTATGAGCTTTGACGGCTCTCGTAACTGACTGTTGAGCTCTGGTAATGGCACAGGAGACGTTCGTTGCCGAAAATAGAGGATAATTTAGAATGGCGACTGCAATAAATGACACAATAATTAATAACAAGAAAAATAACAAATATATTCTATTAATCTCCGACTCTCATTCGTATACGTTCGATAGGAATACCATAATAGCATACGTTAGTAGAAATGCGTTAAATTAACCTCGCACGTTTCCTTATGCACGCTCTCAATAATGCATAATGATTACACTAATTCTCGATAACACGAGCTCATGCCACGTAGCAATTCTTGCAATATTGCATGTAATAGTTCGATACTTTGATAATCGAGACAAGAGAATGGTTATTGTGACCGTAAACACGTGACTTCGTGCTCCGCGAGGGTCTCGAATCATCTTACAGAATTTCGGAAAGTAACAGAAAACGTAAAAAGCCGACAATACAGAATTCCGATAGAGACGAGACAAATTATTACGCGATAATATTCAACGAAAATGACCAGGTTGTGGTATTGGTGGACGGGGAAAGTTATTATCTCGAGAATATCATAACGAATTGTCGAGGGAGGCAGCGCGATTACACAACGCGAGAAATCTGATACAATTACAGCATCATGTTCGTCTACATACGACGACAAAAGTTACACGCGCCTGTCTGATACGGAATTGGATCGCCTCTCTGGCGATCTTACAGTTCAATGACGCTCGTCTCACTATTAGGATAAGCCTCCTGGATTCCTTGACACGATACTTTGTGATCTATTTTTTGGGCATCCTGAGTCCCTCGCGCGTACTCTCTGCTCGCTCGCTACAGTACAAGTGCCGGTGCTAATCCTTCCGGGGGGCATGCTGGTGATCGTGATTTCCACCGAGGGGCGGGGGAGGGAGGCTTATCGTCGCTTAATTGGCGCGTGGCCCTGCGGGCGAATAACGCGAGCCATGTCATCCATGTATCCTGTGTCCTGACGCGCGATATTCAACCCAAGCAGCAGGATTCCTTTCGGCCACTAAGGAGACTTTCCCGCGTTTTCGTTATGCGGGAGACTTGCATTTCTGTTGTGGCATATCAGTAGTCGGGTGTCTTCACTTTCAACCTTAGTTCCGTCCTCTTAAGGGAGGTCTCCAAAAGTTCCGTTGTGGGGTCACTCTTGGCAGAGTGGCCATCCCCTGCCCTTGTTATTCTTCTGCAATGCTTGTCTGTAATGTGGTGATAGAACGGACAGGTTTCGAAACAAAGCGAAACATATTAAAATATGAAGCGACATCACCTGTACACTACTCTCCTTGTAGGATGCTGAGCGCCTCCGCCAGTTCGTCCTTAATCTCTCTCCTTCTTCATCTCGGTCCTTATAATCTTCTCTCTTCACTCGATGAGACACAAAATTCACAAGATCATAAAGAGTCTCCAATTATCCTGTAAAAACTTGCAATACGATAGCGTACGGAAAAGAATGACAAAAACCGACACAAAAAAATCTGCGGGACGCATGAATACACGAAACAGACGCGAAATAGACGGAATAACATTAAAAAAAAGGTGCACAAATATGGCTTCTAAAAATGGAAGGATACAGGACGCTAGAGTTGCGCTTTTCGGGTCATATGACCCTTGTCGGAAAATGTCACGTCACAATATATATATTTCAATATTTTATTTCTGCATAATTCCTTACAAAAAGTTTCCTGTGTTCATATTACTCCTAATGATGCTCATATTAGCCTGCTTAGATAATATGAGCACTGGGCGGATAATAAAAGCATTCGCTACCATTTCAACATTTGCATTAGAATATAATTTCAATACTAATATACATAAAACATCAACAAATCTATTAAATAGTATGCATCAGATTTTTTATTCTTCAATGCTAGATATATCAAAATGTTTCCTTAAGGTATTCCCTATCCCATTCTATCATATATATACAGGGTGCGATGCCAAAATCCGGACAAATTTCAAATTGAAATTCCCTCCGTTCAATACCGTTGATAGATGTCGCGATTGGCATTCAAATAGCTTGACGCATGTACTAAACCATCATAACCTCGAAACAGTCGCAATGTTGAAACCAAGTGCGGAGTATAACCGAAGAGCCGCGATTATCGAAAGTATTCGCGCCGGGCGCCCGGCGACAGAAATCATTCGGTTCTTCGGGTATTCGAGACTGTGTATGATGTCTTCAAAGTATCATGAGTCGGAGAAGTCCAACGAAGGTTCTGCAACACCGGCGAGGAAATTCCACTTGAAGGAGCGCGTTGTCAGGACGCCCGACATCATTCAACGGGCTCAGGAGCTGATTTTTGAGGATCCAGGGCAGTCGATCCGAAAATTGTCGTCGGTTGTTGAAACTGTGTCGTCTGGAAAGTCATATGTTTTCCAGCAGGACGGTGCACCCGCCCACACAAGTCATTTGGTGCAAAATTGATTGTCGGACAACGTCGACATGTTTTGGTCGAAAGAATTCTAGCCTCCCAACAGCCCAGATTTGAATCCTTTGGACTTCTACGTATGGGGCGTGGTTGAAAGGGTCACGAACAAGTCCAGACATCCAAACGTCGCATCATTGAGAGCCGCTATTGAAGCGGCATTCACCGATATGGACCGTGACTCATTAAAGCGTGCCTGCGCACGCTTCAGACCGAAAATGGAGGCGGTCATTCAAGCAAGCGGGGGATATATTGAGTGAATATGTTCTTTATGGCCTTACAAACAATGGAGGTAAACAAATTTTATAAACCTTTTCATTGTAGCAATAAAACATGTTTAGAAAAAAATGTATAATTTGTCCGGATTTTGGCGCCGCATCCTGTATATATTTTGAGATACTCGCTGTAATTTTCGAATTAAAAAAGGAAACGTCTAAGCCAATATGCGGTTAAGCCGCGCCGCGCGAATTCGTAGGCTCACAGTCGAGTGGTGGCGACGGCGGTGCGCAAGAAGGGGGAAAGACCGCTTCGTCGCGACTTAACCGCATATTGGCTTAGACATTTTCTTTTCTAATTCGAAAACTACAGCGAATACCTCAAAATGGTATAAGAATTTTTTGTTCCTTTTGATTCATTCTCCGCCCCCAATGAAGCCCCGACCCATCTTAAGAGACATCCTATATATATATATTATGTATACAAATAAGTTTCCGCCGTTTTTAATCAAAAATTAAGCATTTATTGTGAAAGAACGATACATAATGTTTTATTGAAAGTATTGTCCATCGCTAGCCACTACTTTTTGCGTTTGGCACGAATCTTCATTCAATAATGCTTCCAATTCCGAGTCTTCGTACACTTTCGGCCTTCCGCTACGTTCTTTGTTTTCGACGTCAAATTCACCGTTCTTAAATTTTTAAAACCATTCACGACACTTCTCTCACTTAAGGCAGCCTCACCATATGCTTCTATACAAGCAATCGATGAGCCTCAGCTACAGATTTCTTCAAATTAAAGAAGTAAATCAAAAGTTCCCGCAAATGACGCTTATTCGGCTCAAAACTCGGCATTTTCGCACAAAAAAAATATATGATGCTGATACAAAATCGCTAGTATTTCAAGATTATGTTGTTGACAGATGTCCAACTTTACGATATAATGTTTTACATCAGATAATTTTAATCATAGCTTGCTAGTGGCGCCGTCTTTTGTCAAACGGCAGAAACTTATTTGTATACCTAATATATACTACATGGGCTGAAAAGTCCCGGGATTTTTAATGAAAACAAGCGTTTTTTGTGCAAAGTTATATTTATTCCTCAACATAGTTGCCTTCGAGGGCGATACACTTGGTATAGCGATTTTCCAACATTTCGATGCCCTTTCTGTAGTACGAAACGTCCAAACCTTCGAAATACGCCTCGGTTTCCGCGATGACTTCCTCATTCGATGTGAATCTCTTTCCCTGGAGCCACCGCTTGAGGCCACTGTTTGAGAACAGATAATAGTTGCTGGGGGCCAAGTCTGGAGAATACGGTGGGTGAGCAACCAATTCGAATCGTAATTGGTCCAATTTGACCGTCGCTTTCAAGGACGTGTGTGACGGTGCGTTATCGTGATGGTACAGAACTTTTTTCTTCGCCATATGGGGCCGTTTTTTCTTTATTTCGTCGTTCAGTTTATCCAATAACGCTGCATAATACTCTCCCGTAACTGTTCTTCCCTTCTGCAGGTAATCGATGAAGATTGTGCCATGCGCATCCCAAAAAACGGAGGCCATAACCTTCCCGGCCGAGCGTTGGTCTTTTGGCCGCTTTGGTCGGCTTTCGTGGCTTTTCAGCCACTCTGCAGACTGCCTATTGGACTCAGGCGTATGGTAATGGACCCACGTTTCATCCACCGTCACAAAACGTCGAAAAAAGTCCGCTCGATTACGCTGCAACAATGCCAAACCGACCGTTGAATCATCAACGCGCTGATGTTTTTGGTCAGCAAACGCAGCACCCATCATGCCGATAGCTTTTTCATCTCCAAAACATCGTGCAAAATGTATCCCACCCGTTCTTTTGAGATGCCCACGGCCTCAGTTAACTCGCGTAACTTCACTCAAAATGATTCGATGCACTTGCTTTGCGATTTTCGCATTCGTAGCCTCTTTTGGCCTTCCAGAGCGAGGTGCGTCTTCGGTGCTTGTACGACCCATTTTAAATTCACTAAACCACCGATAAACTGTTGTTCTCGAAGGAGCAGATGTGGGATAACATTTCTGCAACCATTTCAATGATTGTTCAGAAGTTTTTCCCATTAACAAACAATGTTTGATCAAGATGCGATATTCCTGTTTTTCCATTTTTTTTACGAAGGCGAAAGTAACGCCACTTAAACGACTGTAGCTTGTGAACGAATGAACGAAATGTTATGAAACTTTATACATAAACTAGTGACAGATGAATCTCTCGAAATGAATCATGTCCATTTTCTAGTGGCACCATCTATTGAAAAATCCCGGGACTTTTCAGCTCATGTAGTATATGTATAAGAAACATTTTATTAGAACAAATTCCCATCAAATATTTGATTAATATATTCAAAAATAATGTTACTTTTACAAATATTTAACAATAAGTATTACCAAATAATAAGTTTGGTAATATAATATTTATTAAACGTTTATAAAAGTAATATTATTTTTGGTTATATTAATCAAACATTTGATTGACATTATTTCATCGTGACATTATTACATTTAATAGTTACTACCAAAGATCTAAAAGGGTTAACCTGTACTCTGCTAAAAAAATGTGCACTAATGTACAATAATTGTTAATTATGATAATATAACACACTTTATTGATAGCATTACTATGGTATTGTTAATACAATACATTGTATTAATATTATTATATGTTATTTTATGTATTGCCATCTATTACGCGCAATATTGACAAGTATTGTTAATGTATTGTTATGTACTACTATGTATTGCTAGTATATTGCTAGCGTATTGCTAGTACTGCTACTGCTAATATTGCCTGTTTTATTATCGTACTATCGCAATATATTAAAAAAAAAATGTACTGATTGCCATAGCGGTTGACCTCTCGCCAGACTTTTTTTTTTTAGTGTACAATAAGGAATAATGAAGACTCATTATAAACGACCATGTACATCTATCCGAAAAACTTCCATGTCTAATAAATCAATAATGATCTCGGGACTTTATGATTTGAATAGCACAATATTGTTTACTTTACAAATATTAAGAGGATTCTAAAGCCGTTTGTATTATCAACTAATCATGATTTTTATTTAACAATTACTTTTTCCTCTTTTACAGATTCGGAAATCCTTTCCAGAATTAAAGTATATGCATTAATATTATATGTCTGTGAAGTGGAGTTTATGCCGAGAACGACAAAAAATTTATCTTTTCTTAAGAATTCAATTTCAAAATTTTCTGTTGCTTTTGACTCCATAGATACGTATTAATGCGTATACTTTAATCCTGGAAAAGTCCCCAGTAAATAAGAAACATTTTGAAACATTTTAGTAAATTGCAGCTATGTATATGTTACAACGTTGCTGCGCTGTTGCTGAAATGTTTCTTACTTACTGGGTCGAATCTGTAAAAGAGAAAAAAAGTAATTGTTATACAAAAAATACGACATTAATTTTGGAAAATCTTTTTTGTTAGGCCTTTGATCACAAATTCATTGTTTATGCGTTGTTTATTATACGCTTCCAGGAAAAGTATCATTTGATATGTACGACCTACAGAATTTTTATATTGAAGGCATTATAACCTGAGGTGACAGCCGTGAGAAGTGAAATAAAATGAACTTTTAATTTTTTCCCCGATTTTCTCGTCAAATTTAGTATGGCCGGTGTTTTTTTCATGTGTACTTTTATTGTGTAAAAAGATTTGATGATCTATAAAGCCAATTCGAAAAAATTGGCAATCTATTATTGTCAATACATAGATTTTTGAATGGTTCTGATTAGTTATATACCTCAATAGTTTTCAATAGTTTCAAGGAGCTATTGAAGACTATTGTGAAATATAACTATTCAGAGAACTATATATGTAATGTCATGTAGTATTATGGGACATCACTATTCATTACTGTTGAAACGAATAGTAATTATTTATCCATTTACTATTCATTATTATTAACAAGTACCATTATATATATTATATTGGGCGAATAGTAACTACAGGAATTTATCATTCATTATTACGTATTAGAATCATGAATAGTTTACTATTGAAACAAATAGTAAGTACAAGTAGTGATTACATCTTAGCGATTTTCATGAAAATTTAGTAATATTAGATGCCTTAAGAAAATTTACTTTTAACGAAGTTAAAGTTTTTAAAAGTAATTAAGAGTTTACTTAAAAAATTTTTAATTAATTTAAAGTGTGTGAAAGGTTAGGCCAAAATAACCTAAAATTTTTAAGTTTTTCAAAGATGACTTAAATACAATATAATCGGCACAGCGCGATAGTTTCTTTTGTCCTTAAGTAAATTTAATTTTAAAGTTATTATACTTTAAAAAAAAGATTACAGTGTTCAAATTTACCTTTATCTCTTAGACTTTCTCTACAGTAAATTTTAAGTAGTCTAAAATAAATTTTTTAAGTTTTTTAAAATAAATTTTCCCAAGAGATACACCAGGTCGCGAATATCTTGGATATTTTATCTTTAATATAAGAATATATAATGTATTATTTGAAACATCCAACTTTGACCGTTCTTCGCTTTCTTTATCTTATTTAATGTATTCATACATACGATTGTGTTTAAAATTTTTAAATGTTTATGCGGCCATATAATACGTTTTCTCTATACATATCAATTATTGCGAAGAATATTTTTGAAACCTCAGTAGTCGAGCTAGCTAAGACATTCTTTTCGGAAAGTTAAGAAGTCCCAGGTTCGAATTTTGGCTGAGGTAATATTTTTCGCAATAAGTTTTTTACTTTCTTTCTGTTTATTCTAATTTAGGGGGGTTATTAGCATTTCAGAATGATTGTATTGAAACCGAAAGTTTTTCGGCTCTCAATCATATCTGAAATAAATTAATTTAATATAAGAATATATAATGTATTATTTGAAACATCTATCTTTGATCATTTTTGGCTTTCTTTATCGTATTTGATGTATCACACATGCGATCGTGCTTAAAATTCTTAAATGTTTTTAAATATAAAATATTAAAACACAATAATTGATGTCAACTTGGTAAGGTCAACATTACATGGGTCCGTTTTGTTCAATTACGAATAGTTACTTTTAAAAACTATTCGCCAATAGTCGTAGTTACTATTTAATTACGTAGTTGCAAATAGTTACTTTTCAGAACTATTCGCTAATAGTTATTATTCAAATAACTATAGAAATTGAATAGTAACTACACAGAAATCTGAATAGTACACAATAGTTCTCAATAGTTCCTTTCTAGTATCTATTTATTTAATAGTACCTATTTATTTAATATGATAAATATCCCAAGTATATAAGTTTATGTAGATCAAACTTCGTAGCATATTGGAATATCGCGAAAACAGATACAGATCTTTTTACAACAGTTGGCGCTATTAATATCAATCGTTACAGAAATATAAAGTGCTCATATTACTTAAAGTGCTCATAACACCCGATTCTACTCTATATATGTATATAAATATATGTATATTTGTAATTTAATTATATTACTGTAAATAACTGTTTTTCGAAATTTTATTTGGATATAATTCCGAATGATCCCCGCTCGCGATTAACTTGAAATTTCGCGCATAAATTCAACTCAATATGAGAAATAAAAAACACATAGTCTTAACTTCGGGAAATGAAAAAAAAATTTTTTTGTTTTATGACTTTTCATTCAGATAGATTTGCTTTGCGTGGAAAGTCGTGTGCTCCTTGGAAGGGAGGAGATGGAAGTCGCTTCATATGGAAGTCGTGCGCCTCTAGTCAGGAGAGGGGAGGGATGGGGTGGAAATAGCTTCGCGTGGAAGTTGTGAGCCCCTAATGCCTAATTCAGACCAATCAGCGAAGCGATATTATAGCGTAAAAAATATCGGCTCGTTAGTTGATTGCTGCTCCGCTGTTTGATACTTGCTATGTCCGAAGTCTGAACTAAGCAGTCTGAACTAAGCATAAGCAGGAGGGAGATGCGATGGAAATTACTTCGCGTGGAAGTTGTACTCCCCTAAGCAGGTGGAATGAAGTGATTTTGTCTGGAAAGTCTTACGCTCCTTGGAGTGGGAGTTGCTTCGCGTGGAAAGTCGTATTTCCTTAATCAGTCCGAATTTTAGTCGATAAGTATTGTCACATAAAAAAAATCTTTTTTCTATTTCCCGAAATTGAGACTATAAGTTTTTCATTTCTTACACCAAAAACAACTTATATGTAAAATTTCAATCGCGAGCGGAAGTCAATCGGAACTATACCTTTTTATTTTTTTATGGATTTATTAACAGTTAGGGCTCGTACAGACGAGCGACTTTGTAATATCACAATTTCTGGCGCTACAGAAAAGCCGCGAATATCTTCATATGGGTCAATTTATAACGGGACAAGAAACATTGCGGATGCGTTTAGAGTGGTAAACAAAGAAGCACTGCAAATTCACCCATCTGAACGCATCCATAATGTTTTGTCACGCTATGAATTGGTCAATATGAACATATTCATGACATTTTTCTGTAGCACCAGAAAATAACTTCGTATAAACGGATTGGCGTTTTCAATTGTGGCACTACAAAGTCGTTCGTTTGTACGAACCTTTATCCAATAATAATGTTGCAGGTTCGGGAGGAGAAAATAGAAGATTCAAAATTGGCAAACCTTGGATTTCCTGTCTTGCAGATAATAAAAAAATCTGGAAGGAACAAGCAGTCCGAGGCATGTTATAAATGTTATCACAATTAAATTGAGATCATTTAATCAGTTGTAATCTTAGAGTTAATCATTTTTAGCAAAGAATTTTTAACATAATTATGAAAATTTTGTTTATACTTTAGCATTATACATGCAGTTTATTTATATAATTAATTTTTTAATAATAAGATTTTTAATAATAAGAAATATAACGGATTAATATTTTATCCGCAGATGCAGAAATCAAAGCACAAAAAGAACAAGAACAAAAGGCTAGCAACAATCGTGAAGACGGTGGGGCAGCACAATCTGCGGCCGAAGAATGAAAGATACACCGGACAATTATATTTTTTAAGAATCTCTGCAACTTTAGATTACGAGGAAGTTTGTGATCACATTAGGTGGCATCTATCATAAATTTACGAACTTCTTATTACGCTTACAAATGATAGCCAAGCGTCATTCGGTAGTACAAATGGATACACGAATATGAGTGGTTATGGCGATGTACACAAAAATACACATACACAAGTTATGTTGGGGAATACTTTGTTTGAATTGATACCAAAGACTCAAATTATGTATTTATCCCGCTATTTCTGTAGAATATTCAGATAATATATTTTAACTGATTGTTTTCTACAGTTTCATATATTGCTTGATCTCATACATTAGTTACAGTGCTCCTCAAGATAATCGTCGCTATTGCAATTAGATTAGACATGTCTTGTCAATTTTAAAGGGTTTTTAAGAACTTTTTGTAAAAGTTTCTAATTTTTAAGTGAGATATTTTTTATATCAATGATTTAATATCTTATTTTAAATTGTTTAAATAAATATAAATAAGTAAATATGTAATACATAATACAATATGTATACGGTAGAAAAATCGATAAAAGAACAACATAAACTATAAATCCCAAATTATGTTGCAATTATTTTGCACAAGAATGTGAATTATTTGTTTCACTATTTTTAATTATACGGTGCAAGAATTGATATATAATAATACAATCTAAAGTTACTACAATATACTTACAAGTATATTGCAAAAGGTGTACACTTTTTAAAAAGAATGAGCATCCTCAAAACACAAGCATGCAGAGTGTCAAAAGAAAAAAACTTATTTATAATTGTTGATATCAATAAATTTAAAGATTCTATTCTATTTGTTAGAAGACTATTTCAAATCATATTTGCTTTTTTTCAATGCTATGTAAGTAAATGTTATTTAATTAATCGAGTGAGATTTGCTGTCCAGTTTGTTGATATCAAATGATATAATTAAATCGTGTATCTTCTAAAGAGCAAAAAATATATTTAAATTATTTTAGGAGTTTAAATAGTAAACAATATTTTTTTTCAAAACTTAAAAAAAATTTAATGGCAAAGATGTAGTATATGGAATGTTTGACATGTATAATGTTACAATCGTAATTCATAATCTATCTTCTCCTACTTCTATTTATACTATATATATTTTTTAATCAATATTATAATCGATGGTGATTATAATATTGGTTCAAGATGTAAAATTTATTTATTTTAGATAAAAATCAGAACGTAACAGTTTTTTGCTATTAATTACTAATACATGCCACACAAAAATATGAATATTAAGATAGAATCACACGACTCCATCTTTACACAAGATATTGAATTTTTCTCATAATCTATTTTTCTTATAATCTATTTATTTTTATTAACAAAAAAGAGATTCTTTGCATATAATATGGAACATGGAGTTTTCAATCCGATCTTTGCAAATGTAGAGTGCAAAATATTGTTTATGACAGATACTTGAAGATTTGGAAGCGTTGATTCCTCTCACATGTTTATTAATTATTCACGGCGAAAAGAGGAGCAAAGTATTCTTGTACATTTGTTAGATATATACACGTATACACATACTGATTCATTGCTTTAATGTATGTGTATCTAATGTATAAAAAAAAAACAAATAACAAGATATGGCTACTATTTTATCAATGTACACGTATGATATATATTCCGTATACATATATGTACATATATACATATATGTACATATTATACGTATGTATTATGTATATATACAAAAAAAGGAAAAAGGAAAGATTATTTTGTTGAACTCCTTGCAATATCGAGATTGTAGAATATATATGTTAACGCATATTAGCAACGTACATGTCTGTATTTAAGTTTGTAATTAATAATCCATGAACGAGTGCGCATTATAAAACGCATAAATCTTGATATAATGATGGACAGTTGCCATTGTATCAGTGCATCATTATCCTACGTTATACGCGTAAAGGAATTGGAAACATCGGTGCAATAAAAGATTGATAACTTTTTATCTCTTTTTTACTTCTTATTAAGCAGAGAAAATATTGCTGCTATTATAAATTTTATTTCACGATTTATAAATGTGTATAAATATATTATTTTCAACACATTCGCATGTTACAAAAAATATTGTCTAATATATACACGCTGATTTTAATGAAGTTTCTTTGCTTAGAGTACAAAATGCCCATTTTATTGACAATCGTCAATATTTGATAAGGAATATATATATGTTTATAGAAAATTGATGAAAATAAAAAAATAGAAAATTACACTGTGAGGTTTGTTTTAGAAATTCTTAGTTTTTCGTAGATATTCGTAGTGGGTCATATAGTGGCATTGTTTGAGGGCAGAGGATTTTCTAGATTTTTCAAACAAACAACACGGCTTTTCAACCCATTACGAATATTTATAAAAAAACTAATAATTTCTAAAATCTTATCTCTATGTAGTTTTTCGTAAAAGTTTTTCCGCTAGGGTATATATACATTACAATCGGATTATATTAAATAAAAAACGAATATGAAATTGACAAATACAATATGGTAACAATATCATAATCTTCATTTGACAATCATTATATTTTGTCAAAATTTTATATTCTTTTTTAATTTACATGTACTAAAGCACTTACTTTCCACATAACGCAATATCCCAGACAACACAATGTTTATAAAATATTTACAAATATTTATAAATGTTTATAAGGCTTACTTTTAATAATTTGTAAATAATTTTGTTTAGTCTTAGATAGATTAGCATAGATCAAACATTTATTATAAACATTTATTATAAATATTATGAAATATTTAATATAAATCTTGTAGCGAATTCTATGAAAATACTTGATAAGCCATTATGATTTAAATAAAAAATATTTAATAGAAATATTTATTTATACTTGCCATAAATATTACATTAAATAATAAGTCTATCTTTTAATAATATTTCGAATGAAGCTTTATATAAAATATGTATAAAATATTTATATAACATTTCAAAAAATGAATAATAATAAATATTTATCATAAATATTCTATGCTGTCTGAGATCAAGATAGAATAAAAAGCCTTTCCATTATTTGAAAAGAGAAGAGAATTATTTTCAAATTGCTATATTTTAAAAATGAAATATTATATCGAAATTAAATAAAATTCATTTTAAAGTTAAAAGTTGATATTTTCGCGTGACATTAACAAAATTTAGAAAAGTTTTTATCAATGCTATATGACGTCATAAAAACCTTCAAAGGTATCATTTTTATCTCTTTAATGTTTGTTTTTCTCAAAATTGTGATATGATAGCCAATTTGAACACCATATTCGTATTCCGCAAGTTTTTGAAAATACATCGAAAATGACCATTTATACTTATGTGGCAAAATAATGTTGGACATTATAATGTTTTCATAATTTCAGAAATATCAAAGGATTCACGAGTTATCGCCGTGTCGTGATTCATTGCTAATGCAAACATTGCCAACATTGTTTTATGAACTTTATCGTTCACTTCATCAGAGCATCATTATTTTTTATATTTTTTTCAATTTTCCATAAACATTTCTATTTTCTCTATTAAATATTATTGATAAAACATTCATTATTATTCATCATTTGCAAGTAATAGAATTTTAATAAAAGAATCTCATCAAATGTAATTTTTCATCAAATAGTAATTTCATCAAAATTAGCGTGTATATTGGGTAGTGTTCCTTATTAATAATTTGTGCTATATTAAGTAATTTGTAATAAAAAAGTAGTAATTTACCTTTTCCACAATCATTATATTATACAAGAGAACGTTTTAATTGAATAATTCTTATTTGTTTATTAAATTTATAACAAATGATAAAAGAAATGAAAGTATTTACCGAAATTGAATCTGATTCTGTGTACGTGGCAATAATTTGAAATAAAACTCTATAGAAAACATGTTATATATATGTATATCTATAACACAGTGTAATAATCACATAATCTCTTGTAGACAGGTAGAGTGAATTAAACTGAATTGAAAAGTCTCCTACTATTTTGCAATTTTTGCAATTTTCATTAATAAGATATTAATTTCTATAAAAACTATCAAATAAGGATAAAATCGACGCATATAATAAGAGAAGTTTAGGATATTTTTCAGAATTCTTTTTGAAATATCATAAAGATGTTTCTTAAGAGCTCTTAAGAATGTTTTAAAGTTGTCTTATGTCGATTTTAGACATTCTGCTTATTAGGTAACTAAAAAAAATTGCGAAAATTGCAAAATGGTAGAGGACTTTTCGACTCAGTTTAGTTTGCTCTATTAGCTTACAAGAGATTATGCAGTCATTATCATACATACACATCATTCGTCAACAAAATTATTGTATAGATAAATTTATAACAAAATTTCGCATAAATAAGCATAACTTCGCGAAAAATGGTTGCATTTGAAAAAGTTTTTTTTTAATTTTCAAAGGTAAAATCTGTACTTTACGAAGCTTTCAATGGATTTTGAATCTATTCTTGCCTCTATCTGGCATCTTTTCAAAAATAAGGACGTGTTTTTTTTTTAAATTTGCATAGTTTGATGCATTTTACGGGGTGGAGTAAATTTTTCTCGTAAATTTCACGATATCATCATAAAGTACGGATTTTTCTCTTACAAATTAAAAAAAAATTAAGCTTTATATTGTATGATTTTTTTTGAGAAGATACGATATATCAAACTTATCTATACATTTTGTTCAATTACCGCTAGCATTAGCATTACCCTATGCGCATCACGCAGAGATTGCTAATCTGATTTTGTGTATGCGCGCGTGTGTGTGTGAGGGTGGAGATATGTGAAAGTATATTACTCTTTAAAATTGTGTATTTCCTCCTCGTCTTCGGATGATCTCTTGTAAACATGTACTCATGCAAGCTCTCTAATCGAAGTCTGAGGAATTTCGTATTATATTCGATGCAATACTGAGTGCTTTCCAATTGCAATATCCCTAGACACTTTTGTGCACACGGCAACACAAGTTGCGTTCTAATTATCCGTTATTGTCGACACAACACTACACATCTGTACTCAGTCGAGTGCTGTGTAAACTTGTGTTTTCTAGTGACGATTACATGTTACTGACTGCGGCGATTAATATAAATGAGATTGGAAGACGTGACCAGCATTTTTACTTAATATAGGTGGAAAAAGCTACATTTAATCTAACTCTGTCCGAAACGGATCTCAACCGTGTGTACGCACAGCGTACACATCCTATTCCAATTCGTGGACAATATTATATTCTGTGCATTCCTGTGTACGTTTGTGTTAAGCAATTGGAAAACACCCGCTGCTTCCTTGCTGCAGATTTGTGAGCAATTTTTCTAATCTTCATAGTCTTCTTCCCATCATATCCCATACATGTTCAATGGGATTCAAATCTGCACTTGGTGAATTTCATAGCATCTCGATGCTGTTTTCTTTGAAGAAGTTAATTGTAATTTTGCTATATGTGAGCAAGCGTTGTCTTATATCAGGATAAAATATCAAGGTGCCACCACATCCTGCACCAATGGGCACGGATTTGAATCCCATTAAGTATACATGGAATATGGTAGGAAGAAAATTACGAAGATTAGAGGAGCAGCAACTGGAAGCACCATTGCATCGAATATAAAAATTTCTCAAGCTTTAATTAGAGAGTGCACGTTTACAAGAGGTTATCGGAAGACGAGGCAGAAATACATAATTTTAAAGAGCAAATATACCACCACATATCTTCACCTCCCTCTACACACATACACACACACACACACACACACAGGCGCGCGTGCATGTAAAATTAGTCCAGCAATCTTCCCGTGGTGCGTATCGGGTAATGCTAATGCTGGCGATAATTGAATAAAATGCATAGGTAAGTTTGATACACTGTATGTCCTCGAAAAAAAATCATATAAAGTTTATTTGTTTTTAATTTGTAAGAAAAAAGTCTATACTTTATGACGGTTATTATAACATTTACGTGAAAAATTTCTCCAAAAACTCCACCCTAGAGTAGAGAGTGTTAAACTATACAAATTTCTTAAAAAAAAAACACGTCCTTATTTTTGAAAAGATGCCAAGTAGAGATAAGAATAGATCCAAAATCCATTAAAAGCTTCATGAAGTGCAGACTTTACCTTTGAAAATGGAAAAAAAAACATTTAAGTGCAACCATTTTTCGCGAAATGAATTTATGCGAAATTTTTACCTACGCAATAATTTTGTTGACGAGTGTATATGTAATATATATATATATATATATATATACAGGGTGTCTCTTAAGATGAGTCGGGGGTGGAAAATGAATCAAAGGGAACAAAAAATTTTTATACCATTTTGAGATACTCGCTGTAGTTTTTGAATTAGGAAAGGAAATGTCTAAGCCAATATGCGGTTAAACCGTGCCGCGCGAATTCGTAGGCTGACACTCGAGCGGCGGCGGCGGCGGCGGCGGCGGCGCACAGGGAGAGGCAAGGAACGCTTCATCGCCACTCGAGTGTGGGCCGTCCTACGAATTCGTGCGGTGCGGCTTAACCACATATTGGCTTATACATTTTCTTTTCAAATTCGAAAACTACAGCGAATATCTCAAAATAGTATAAGAATTTGTTGTTCCCTTTGATCCATTCTTCGTTTCCAAGTGACCCCGACTCATCTTAAGAAATAAAGAAATACCCTGTATATGTAAATGTATATATATATATATATATATATATATATATATATATATATATATATATAAAATGTAAAATAGAACAAAGCTAGCAGACTTGTCGAGTGAAACGTTTTATTGTTAAAGAGAGAAATGTGCGTGCGTGCGTGCGTGTGTGCAAATATGTATGTATGATACGTATATACACATATACACACGTATATGTATTAGAACTCGGAATACCTGAAGTATCCGAGTATTCGTTATCTGTATATACGGATCTGGGCTTCTATTTTTGAAAAGAAATGTATGCGAAATTTTAGCAAAATACTATAATATACGTAATGTATATTGTAGTATTTCTCTAGACTTTCGTATACGTTTCTTTTCAAGAATAGGGGTCCTGGACCGGTTATTCGGATACTTGCAGAACCTTGTACGAAACGAATTCGCAGAACCGTACGGATACTCGTGGAGGAATCGTGAGTGATATGATGCTACAAATATTTGCGTGTAATTTTGTCAATTTTAAAGGTATGTGTTTAACAATTGTTTGCAATGATTCTCATTCCGTTTGTAATTAAATATTCCGAAACTATATAAACTATTTTGTTTTCGCATTATGGATGTTACATATTAAACACGTTTCAAATTTAATTTGCTTTGCAGGAACTGTACATCCTTAATTCAAACTGTTTAACTACAAAAAAATGAAAATTAATATAAACAATTCTAAAACATCTTTAAAATTGATAAAATTACATGCAGGTATCTGTAGCATATAGCGGATATCCGTATTGAAACGAGTATCTGTATTGCCCATGATTCTGCGGATACCTGTATCGCAAACAGTTCCGCGGGTACTTGCATCGTACGCGGTTCTGCGGATATCCGAATTAGCGAGAATTGATCCAGAGTCATATACATGGGTGAGTAACGGATCTGCGGGAGGGTACCTGAATTTTACGTTACCTGTTCCTTTTCCGAGCTCTAATATACACATATATTAATATATAGATGTATAGTATAGAATAATCTCACTATTTCGAGATTGAACATATCCGTCCTGTATTTATTTAATTTCCCTCATTTAAGAATTCACGTTATTACTATGAAGCAGATGTTTCAAGCTATTAACATAATATAATAGATAATGTTTATCCTCTTCTTATTATCATCTTGCAATGTAGTTTGACCAAATCAGCTAAATTAAAAATTTAGCATAGATATTATTAACTTAAAAACCGAGCAGATTCAAAAAAATTAACTATGCTCGACTAAATCTTGTTTTAAATTCAATTTTTTCGGTATTATTTGGATACTTTTATGCAAAATTTAAATGAGCAAAATGTTTTCTATTCAAACCGTTTACTTTATTTCTTATTACAAGGATACAAATAATACACGTTGTATATTATTGTAAGTACACATTGTAAAATTGACTTAATTGTTTCATAAAATCAGACTTTAATCGAGGGCTGTATGCCAGTAGTATATAAATTTTTTTTTGCAGCGGACGAGGGGCCAAAACGCGCAATAGAATTAAAATACATTGAAATCAAATTAGATTAAAAGAATTATTGACCAGTCACGTAAATAAAATTAGTCGGTTATAATGTAACGTTAATTAGATTCGCGTGGCACTCGTCGCTCTTAATAAATGAATAATGAAATGCATTGCTAGACGTTAAACTTGACAGATCATAGGTTAAATCTGTTCTACGTTAGACACACACGTTTATTCACGTGACTTGGTCATTTGATCGTCTAGAAACTTTTAAACTTAATACTGGCCTTTCCTTATACGATATATGCGATAATACAAGAAAATTTAAATCATACACAAGAAAGAAGAGAGAGAAAGAATAAATAAAACAACGTTGACATTTAACGGTGTCGCAAGCATATTACGCTTGAGATGAAGCACTTTCCAAATATATTTGGTATAAGCAAATAATAAGTTATAATCAGATAGTTCGACGAGAACGAGCGAGAATTTTGCAATATCGCTCGGGATAACAAGGCGGTTCAATAATACTCGACCAATATTATTAACATTTAAGATAAAAATGCATACGTAAATCTTCTTTTCTCAAGTCAGTCTTTACTTCTCTCAAATTAGTACGTCCCTGTATACTATGTATAAATCCTTTTAGTCTTGATTATAATTATTATAAATCTCAGAACGATATGTTCGTGCCATTACATTGATGCTAAATGCTCGTTTCTAAATGTGTCATTGCGAATATTATAATGATTGTACATTCATTCTCAGTTCATTTCTCAGCACAATTTAATACAAGCGTGTGTACATAACCAACAACAGCAACTTCAGCACCATGTCCATTCGATGTGATGTAATGAAATGTAAACGTATAATGAGACATTAATATATTATACCACAAAGATACGTGTATAATTAGCATTGTACTCTGCGTAACTTTACAAAGAAATAAAAATATCGATTACTTAAATATAATCGATTTAATTCGAATATATATATATATGTTTAAGAATAAAGTGATTTTAATTAACTTTTTATAATTTATTAAATCTAATACTTGTTACACAGAAGCAAAAATCATCTTATTTCTACAAGTAGTCTATAACGGAGAACTTTTTTCAATTAATTTAGCTTATAACTTTTCAAATACGGTTTGACAGAAGTCATAACTGTAATTAATCGATATCAAAATTACAATGCTGCTGTTAATTAGCTCGCATTTTTTTCGATTTTTATAATGAATAAAATATGTTATCATATGCTGTTAAAAAACTTATTTATGACAAAAATTTTTATTTTTTTATCTTATGTTTTTATTATAAGAATTTGCAATGAAAAATGAGAATTTTTTTTGATTATATTTATTTTAGAAGAAGATGTGACTGCTAAAAAAGTGTCATTTTAAATGCACGTACGTATTACTCTGTCGTTTATTATTTTCCATATAAATATAGCTTCGTGTATTGTCTGTATAATTTCTGACATTTGAAATGAATAAACTATAATTGGATGACATGATAATATTTAGTTTGACATGATGATATTTAAAATTTAGGCAGAAATTAATTAAGATTTAGGTAAATATCCTGTTTATCTGTAGGAGAATCCCCTCCAATGACCTTAACTTTGATATATGTTGTCAAGGTCATGATCCGAAGTAACTTCTAACAAGTTCTAGCCATCGCTCGTTACTCATTAAAAAATTATTAAGAAGGAAAGCTTGAAAAATTATATCTTTTTTTACCATATAGAACAAAAATTTTCTGCTTTAAAATATATTTTACAACTGTCCATGCGAAGCGACTTCCACCCCATCTCCTCCTCTGCTACGAGTGTGATCCACTTAACGCTGCAAATACTTCATTGACCAATCTATAAGAACAAACAGAAAGAATTTTAGAATTGATCACTTCAAAGTATTTACAGCGTGAAGTGAGATCGCATCTTATATAAAAACAAAAATTATATAAGAAAATAATGTTTTCAAATAAAATTTTTGTTTTTAAAGCAGGAAATCTATAAAAAAAGAGATAAACAGAGTTGGATTCTTGAGATGTTAAAACAACATCAAAAGGAAAAATCGGGCAATTAAAAGCCTTAAAGTAATCGATTATATTATCAATAAAGTTTCAGTTTTTACATAGATATAATGACCGAACGTTTTGGCTCAATTCGAATCATTTTTAGCAGTTTTGCAAATTTTTGAATTCTTGGAACAATATCAAGTAATTGTAAAAATAATAACAAAGTACAGCATGAAAAGTCTCTCAAATTTGGAATGTGTAATAGTCAATTAGTTGTTTAACAAATTGTAAGTGCGAGTCATCATACTTAGGAAAACGGGATTTATTACATCTTTTCACCTTATAGCTCAAAAATGAAAAAGTATTAATAATTGTATAGGATATGCAATAATTTAAAATAACAAATTATATGTGAAATATGCTGATGTAATACCAGCATATTTTTTACGCAAAGTGCGTGACCGTTTTGCATCAAATGGTATATTTAACGTTTACATATGTCAAGAAATATCTTCCATTTGTTGCTAAGAATTGTACAAAATGCGGAACGACAGAAAAATATGTAATATATGCATCTTATAAGATATTCCTAAGCAAGGATATTCTGTTGTGAAAATTCTCAATCTATCGGGACGACGCAACGAGTCATGCGTAGCTTTATCAATTAAGGAGGAATATAGGTCTCGTAGAATTGTTCTTCGAGAACAAACAGCATACTTTATTTATACTTTCGTTGAATTCCAATATAACGAAGGGTTTCAATCCCCTCGCTTCCTTACCTTATTGGGATTACAATATCATCAAAAGCTTCTGTGTTAATTCTGCCAGATTAAATCTTTTATATGTATATCAGAGTGGTTCTTATTTTTCTAATTTTTTCTAATTTTTTTCTCTTTACCTCTTAAAATGGTTTTAATTGACAAAAAAATAATTTCTGTAAAATTTTAACTCAAATTTTAACCCGGATATCGGCAACTCGTGCTCCCGGCTTAATTTTTGTGTCGTTACACTATCAGCATTGGTTTTTATAGCGTTCTTTTTTACAAAAGTCGGCTTACTTTTTTTTAAAATATGAGGTATGGCTATTAAATAACGAGACTGAGGTTGCTATAGAAGAAGTACGCATGCGCCAAACGCCAGCGACCGACAGCTGTTTAGCGTGAAGCCTTCTCTTTCGAATGCAGTACCTCTTCTGTAAACAAATCCGTATAGCCGTAATCTTCTTTCACATTAGAGTTGTTTTTTGTTTCACCGGAAAAATGATAAGTGTAACAATAGAGCAACGAATTGTTGTGAAATTTCACGTGAAACTTGGAAAAACCGCTACTGAAATTTATAATTTATTGAAAGAAGTGTATGGCCATGAATGTTTATCGCGTGCACGTGTTTTTGAGTGGTTTAAGCGTTTCCAAGACTGCCGAGAAGACGTTGAAGATGATTCACGCCCGGGTCGCCCTTCCACGTCAAAAACGGATGACAATATCGAAACAATCGGTAATCTGGTTCAATCCGACCGTAGGTTAAGTATTCGTGCGATTGGTGAAACTATAGGAATTGACAAAGAATGTGTACGGCAAATTTTACATAACAATTTTAACATGAAAAAAGTGTGTGTCAAAATGGTAAAATTCTCACGTTTGAACAACAAGAAGCTCGCAAAAATTTTTGTACTGACACTTTGAATGCCATTGAAAATGACCCCAACTTATTGGAAAAGATAATAACATTAAATTAAAATAACATAAAATTAAAAGGAACAAGATTTGAGTCCGTTGAAGCTGTGAAAGAGAAAGCGGCACGCGTTCTGAAGGAGCTGACAGAAGAAGACTTTCAGCACTGTTTCAAACAATGGAAGATTCGCATGGAGCGTTGTAGGGATAGAGGAGGGGTGTATATTGAAGGTGATAATAAGTAAATATGTATGAAATCAAAATAAAATGTTTTACAGTTTCGTTGTTTAATAGCCACACCTCGTATATCTTGCTTTTTCACATCTTTTGAGACCTTATACGTTTCGTTTAAACAATTAGGTGAATTATTAATGTCTGAAAAATGAAAAAAGAAGAGCTTTATTCAAACTAGAAAAATTGATTCATGAGTTAAAAAAATGAGTAATTATGCATATTAGGTGCACTAAGAGAAAAATTCATAGTTATGACAATTATAAAAGTGACAACTGTTAAGCGTACTTTTTATGTATCGTAGTTGTATCGATGTTGTAACAGGAGAGGAGTCGAATAAATTAGTATAGTGAGCTTTTGAGACTTCATTTATTTTTTCTATGCGCCATAAGTTACACACACACCAGATGGAGTATTGCCTACAGGGACCTCCACTTACATAGATACTCCCTAACATCCTCCTTTTTCTATTCTGACTCACAAATTCAGCCTATTGTTTGACAGATCTATCACTTCTTATCTTAATGAGGATTTGCGCGGTCACATCTGTTATCTCCAAGTTAACTTCTATTTCACTAGCCATTGATTCTCCCCCTGATATATTCTATCATATTCTGTATCCGAGTCATCGCCCATTTACTTTGTCATTTCTTGTTTCTTCTAGATATAATATTTTTTAGATTCTATTTCGACTTTGTCTTTTTTATTGATTTAGACAGTCTTTTTTATTGAAATAGACAGTGCTTCTTTTCTGTATCTTTGCTTTCACCCTGCTTATTTGCTTTAATAAATATTCTGTTTCTTACATACTCAGATTCACTGTCTGTTTTTACAAGATATGTCCTATCTCTAATTTTTTGTACTACAATTCTTAGTATCCAATTACCTTTAGGTTTTAACTGTATTGCCATTTTACAATTCTGTCAACCTCTTTACTTCTCTTTTATTTGTTGTTGACTTTCTTGATTTTTTACTCAATATTTTATTGTACTTTCTTTTGTCTATTAATTTAGATTTTAAGTTTTTATCGCTATCAGGAATTGTAATCTTTAGTTTCCTATTCATTAAGATTTGTGACGGAGAGACATTCTCAAAAACTGGCATGTTTCTGTAATACAACAATGCTAAGTATTGGAAAATTCGATGTGTCGTTATGCTACTTGGCGGGAGATATCGAAATTAGTGCGGATAGGTAACTTTGTTAGTTGAATTTTAGTAAAATTGCAATACAAATTGCAAAGTGAGTAAATCATGAAATTTTCACCGCGAACAAGTAAAGTTTTTTGTTGTGTCTTTGGCTACATCAGTCTCGGTTCTATAGCACTGTTAGAGTTTTTTCATTTTTCTCAAGAGAACAAAAATCTCGTTAGGTTAAAATAAGTTTGATACAGAAGAAGCAATTGATCATCGAACATGAATCAAAGTATTAAAAATAGGAAAAAAAGTTTCTATTTTCATGGAAGGTGTGTTCTCTTCATTTTACGAAAGAAGACTTTATATCATCAAGTAAGTATCATTATAATTGTCATTTTTGTAACGTTATTATTCTTCAGTATTTAAATTATTAAAAAACTAGTCTTATTATAACATATTTTTTTAGAAGATGCAAGTTTATATCATTTAAAAAAAACAAGCATTCCATTGCTTAATCTATTCATTAGATTAACGAAAAAAGACGTCAGTCCGCAAAAAATAATTCAAGCAAAATGCAGAGAAGAAAGATGACTTAAAAGATCTCGTATAAAACTATTATTAGTAAAAAATTCATGATCGAAAAAAGACATGACAATGCGGATTACTGCTTTCGAAAAAACAACTGATAATCAAAATCCAAGAACAACAAGAAGCAATGCCTGTAATTAGACTAATTGATAAACCTGAACGTTCTGTAGAAGTTATAGTAGAAGAAAATAGTGTCAAAACTTCCTTAATAAATTTAAAGGATGTAGAAGTATAAGTTCAAAGTGATCACATGTTTGTCAAAAAAATTTTCAAGTATTATCACTTCTGATAAAGAATTAAGTACATTAACTGGCATTTATAGTTTTGATTTGCTCAATATAATTGAAACTCTTGTAAAATCTGTGCACAAGGAAACCTCTAAAAATAGACTTTCTCGCGTTACAAAAGTAATTACACAATTAAATTTATAACTGGTGTAACATCAGCTGGTTTGATCTCATTTGTGAGTAAATGTGGTGGACGTGCTTCTGATAAATCAATATTCGAGCAAAATAAAATCATTAAACAATTAAATAAAACAGTTGCAATTATGACAGATAAAGGGTTTTTAATTGACGATATTTGTAAACTAAATGATATAAAACTTGTCAGACCTCTTTTTCTAAAAGACAAAAACAATTTTTAAAAGCGAATGCATTATTAATCCGTAATATTGCAACAGCACGAGTGCTTTGAAAGGAGCAATCAGAGATTAAAAACTTTCAAATCTTAGGAGATTTACAATGCCTGCATCTATCTCATAAGTAAAGCCGATGAAATTTTTAACATTATTTGTGTTCTTGCAAATCTTGTAATTGATTGCACCAATAATTAAAGATAATAAATTTTATTCACACGAAGCGAAATAAAAACATTGTTCCTTAATCTTTGATAGTAATTATTATTATATAAAACATTCTATATACTTTCTTTATATTATGCATAATATATTTTTCAAGTTTCTTTATAACATTTTTTTATAACATTTTTTTAAACTTTAGAAACTTTATAAACTACAATATAATATTTTAAAGGAAAATAGAAAAGTTAAAGAATATCTAATTTTTTTCTCTTTCCTTTTTACATATGAAATGTACTCGTATCATCTTATCGAAATAAATCTTTTTTAATGAATACAATAAATCAATTTTCAAATTAAATTGATGTTTTCTTAAATTAAATTGATGCTTAGGAGAGTAAATCATAAGTCGACGTAGGTTTTTCTTATTGCTGAATAAAGATTTGTATAAAGATGTAATTTATACATATTTATATATATTATATGTTTGATAACAGACATTGGAGATACAAGTTGATGGATAGATATATTTAAAATATGAATCAATTTCATATAATATAATATGATATATAGGATGTATATCTGAAATAACACTCACTAATCATATAGTGCTATTCCTAATAAAAAACTAAATCGAAAAGTCCTCTACCATTTTGCAATTTTCGCAATAGTTAACGAGATATTAATTTCGAAAGATTGTCGAATAAACGGATAAAATCGATATATGACAATTTTAAGATATCATTCAGTATTCTTTGTGAAATATTTTGAAGATGTTTCTTAAAGAACTCTTATAGATGTCTTAAAGTTGACTTATACGACGATTTTTAGATATTTTGCTCATTGGATAACTAAAAAAAATATTGCGAAAATTGCAAAATAATAGAGAACTTTTCAATTCAATTTTTTATTAGGAATAGTACTGTATGATTAGGGCATTATTTCAGATACATCCTGTAATAAATGTAATATAACACATAATATTTTTATTTACATAAATAAACATAACACATATAACACATAACGTCTTTATAACACAATAGAACAATTAATTCAGAAGCCATTGTTATCAATCACCCGTTGTAATCTGATTTTCATTGACTGAGCTTGGTGCTGGCATATTTCAGATCGGTCGCGAAATCTGTTCCATACGTTGTTTACGTGTTGGACTAATGCGTCTCGAGTTAATAAGAAAAACCTACATCAACTTATGATTTACTTTCCTCCCAGCAAACGAGATTGAAATGAATTAAAATGAATTCAGATTTTCAGAAATATTGATTCACAAATGTTAAAATAAATTTTCAATGCTGAATGCATTTTTATTCATTTATGCCAATAAGAAAATATACTTTGTGGTCCGTTTTTCTTACAGAGGCAATAAAATATAAGCGAAAGAATAGTTAACAACGCAGTGTTTGTGACGAGAAGTGGAGTTTATTGGAGTACATGCACAAAAAAATAATCCCAGATGTCTAATCATAAAGTATTTCAGGGCACCATGTTAAGAATAAGGTCAGTAGAATTAAATTGATGCCCAGCAATCGAGAATGGATTAAAATGAATTGAAATTTTTTTCTGTCCGAATGCGTATTTTAAATATATACGAGGTCAAAAACTGTTCAAAAACTATCGCGAATTTTGTGTTTTTTCAAAAATTATTTATTTATTCATGAATATCTATTTTCCCCTTCAAAGTAATCCCCATCAGATATTATACACTTGTGCCAACGTTTTTTCCAATCCTCGAAGCACTTAAAAAAATTATTTTTTGTGATCTTGTTCAGCTCCTCCTTCGACCGTCTTATATCCGTCTTTACCTCCTCAATCGTAGCGTAGCGTCGTCCTTTCATGGGCCTCTTCAGTTTCGGGAACAAGAAAAAGTCACAGGGGGCCAGATCTGGGGAATACGGTGGCTGCGGCATTATTAGTGTTGTTTTTGGCCAAAAATTCGCGCATAAGCAACGATGTTATCATGGTGCAAAAGCCAATTTTTGTTCTTCCACAAATCCGGGCGTTTCTGGCGGATTGCTTCGCGCAAATTGCGCATAACTTGCAGGTAATATTCCTTATTGACCGTTCTACCCTGTGTCAAGAACTCATGATGCACCACGCTCTTGCAATCGAAGAAAACTGTAAGCAAAACCTTTACATTCGACCGAACTTGGCGCGCTTTTTTCGGTCTTGGCTCGTGCGGCAGCTTCTATTGGGATGATTGAGCTTTGGTTTCCACGTCATAACCATAAACCCATGATTCGTCACCAGTTATGACCCTCTGGAGCACATTTGGGTCGTCGCGGACAGAGTCCAACAGCTCCTTAGCAATGTTAATGCAATGCTGTTTTTGGTCGAAATTGAGCAATTTTGGTACGAATTTCGCGGCGACCCGTCTCATACACAAATCATTGGTAAAAATCGAATGGCATGAGCCAATCGATATGTTTAGGTCCTCAGCAACTTCTCTAACGGTGATTCGACGGCCAATACTATTTTCTTCACTTCATCAATGTTTTCGTCTATTGTTGACGTGCTCGGGCGTCCGGCACGCTCTTCGTCGTTCACATCTTCTCGGCCCTCTGAGAACATTTTGTACCACCGATAAACGTTGCTTCGGTCCAAGGTAGCTTCACCATATGCCACAGTCAACATTCGGAATGCGTCCGCGCACTTAATTTTGTTTTTCACACAAAATTTGATACAGATTCTTTGATCCATTTTTTGGAATAGGCAAAAATCGAAGACGAGCCAAAACACGTGCAAGCAAAGCAGCTGTCAAAAATTAATTGAACATTCAAAATGGCCGAACTTGTCGGCATAAGTGAGAGACATGAGTACCAACATAA
This sequence comes from Acromyrmex echinatior, assembly GCF_024713525.1. Classification (NCBI taxonomy): domain Eukaryota; kingdom Metazoa; phylum Arthropoda; class Insecta; order Hymenoptera; family Formicidae; genus Acromyrmex; species Acromyrmex echinatior. Next base: position 12,815,690 of record NC_141859.1, read on the forward strand.
CGCCACAAAAAAATCGAAAATCGAATATACGTAACCCGCGGAAATTCAAAATTCGCGATACTTTTTGAACAGACCTCGTATATAACGAATACTTTTTTTCTTTATTTAATTGGATTCAATTGGATTCAATTAGATTCAATTGGATGTAATTGGATGGAAAAACTGCTTTCCTATTCAAAATTTTGACTTGAACAGTATTCACAATTGTGTTTGTGTCCACAGAAAAAGCTAATATTATTTTTAGATTGAAAGGTATAGAAATATGCTCTATGCAATTCTTATAAATGAATAAAAATGCATTCAGAACTGAAAAGCATTTATTTTAAATGAATCAATATTTCTGAATATCTAAATCCATATCAATTCATTTGAATCCATTCTCGTTTACTGGGTACTTCCTTAAATTTATTTTTAGATGCTCAACAGCCAATGGAATAATTCGTACAGTGAAGATAAATTTAAGAAAGCCTTAAATATAAGACCTAACTATGAATACGGATAAATGACTAAAATCAAACCCCAAGCATTCGTGTAACGCACTGTACAGCTGGTCATAGAAAGATCGCAACATTTTTTCTTCGATGGGTTTCGGAACACAAATTCACTGCTAATGCAAAGAATTTGTGTGTTTAAAGCAATAGATTTTTATTTTTAAAGCAGTGAATTTGTATAAAGCAAACCGCCGCATTTTTTTTGCCAGCTTCTTTCGTGTTGAGTAAAAACGCGTCGAATGAGTACATTTTATTAAGATTTTATTCTAAATAATATTATGTGAATAATTAAATATGTTGAATTTTAAATTCCAAAATAAATAACATGTAGTACATAGTAATACATGGCAGAAATCTATTGTCTCTTCTCTACAGATTACAAAGTTAGGTTCGATATTTCTTGATGCTAGAAAACAAGCGTTTCAGCGTCGCATGATAAGAGACTAAATCAATCTTATGTGAGAGTCGTCTTGAAAAAAATCGAAGAGTAAGTTCCCTCAAATCATTCTCTAGCATTAATTTATATTGACATAAATGTCAAAATTAATAATTATGTGAATGGTATATGTAGTGTAAATTATTTCAGTTCTAATATGTCATTTATTCATACAGAAATGGAGTTGATATTCAAAGCTTAAATGATAGCTTAAATAAAGCTTAGATGATTTATCTGATTGGAACTTTTGCTCAAGTACAAGATTTAGGAAATCGGTTAAGATTGATGGTTATGATACATAAAAGAATCAATATTGTTAATCAAATTTTTGAGAATGTCAATCCAAAAGTAGAACACGGTACGAAAAATATATTATATTTAATTATTGCATTTGCATATTACAAACAAACTGACATTTTATAGAAATTTAATATTCTGTTATTTGATTGAAAAATTTTCTTAAATAATATAATATAGGTTATGAACTCAAGTTATTATATGAATAAAACTACTTTCAACAATCTAATTATAAATTTTGTACAGACGTTTCGACCCCTATTGGATCATTTTCAATGTTGAATAATAAATTTAAAAATATTACAATAACTATGCAAGATGTTCACAAATTAAAATATAAAAAACGCATGTTGTACTTGCACGTTGACAATTACATAAGGAATTGCAGCAGGAAATGGCCTAGATACAAACAGCTTCATATCAAAACTTAATGTTAGTCGAATTCATAAGTCACATAATAATCATATGAGGTCTATCATACCGTGAATTTTTTCTCAAATATACAATAGATTGATACAGTGAATTCAATGTAAAAAAGATATATACACGCTTCATGTTTCTTTTACTGCTATCTAAAGTTAGATCATCCAAATTTTTCAAATTAATTGAAAAAATTGAGTACTAAATACAATTATAAAATCCAGCGATATCACAAAGATTCTTAAAACAGTAGAACTCTGAGATGTAATGCCAGAACATTAATGCTGAATTTTAAATCGTTATTCTTTATTGAATTATAAAAATTTTCTTGTTTAAATTGGTGTAGCCCTGTTCATCGATTATTCTGCTAATATTATCCTGCCTATTTTACACAAAAATAAAAATGACATTTTCACTATTAAAACTACAATTAACGTTCCTGTAGACGACACAATGATCAGTAAAATTAATCAGGGACCATTGCGTAAAAAAGCAAGAATAGAATTATAGAATGAAGACTCAGAGAATAGAAAAGGTCAATGAAACAAACTCTACAGAAATAAAATCGCAAATATATGCGCCTGAGAAGAATTCGGAATTAATATATTGTATAATCCGTTCCCATACATTTTTATTATACTATTATTTATAAAAATTATATATATATATATATATGTGTATATATATACATGTATACACACACACACACACACACACACACACACACACATACGCACGCACACACGCACGCACGCGCGCACACACGCGCGCACACACGCACACGCACACACACACACACATATATATTTATACACGGTTTGCGTTGCATGTTTCAACATCTAGTAAAAACTTTTTCACACATTAATATGTATAAATATTTATAAACATTTATAAATATATGATATATGTCATACATATTCAAATATCTCCCTTTCTTTTATAAAATTACTTTTTAATGTAACAGAAAACCTTTTTAAGAAAAGATAAAAAAAAGGCGCTAAAAATATGCTTCTCGAATAAAATTTAAGTATCCAACCTAATTAATAATAGTTTTAATTTTTCTCCAAGGATATTTATATTAAAAGTCTTCTTATTCCAATTTAAGTAATGGCAATTTTAATTCTCTGTAAAAAATTATTACTCTTCAAAAAAAGTGAATGTATTTAACGAAAAATTAAAACCAAGCTATAACCTTAATTAATCAAGTTAAGTTCAAGTTAAAAAGTAAAACACAAATGGTACTATTTCTTGTTATTTGTACGAACTTACCTTTTTAAAAAAAAGTAAACAAAGCATGCATGCTTTTTGTGAAGAATCATTTGGGCCGATTTTCACTAACGCCAATTACATAATTGGCCGTAAAACTAACTAAGTGTGTTTATGTTTGCTGTTTAGTTCACTTATGATTGACAGTTAATCACCGATTCGGCTTAATTGAGGTGAAACCGGCTCTTTGTATATAATACTAAGTATCCAATTCAATTAACAGAAGTTTTAATTTTTCTTCAAGGATATTTTTATTGAAGGGCTTCTTATTCCAACCTAAGTAATGACAACTTTAATTCTCTCTGAAAAATTATTATTCTTCGAAAAAAATTAATATATCAAATGAAAAATTAAAACCTAGATGCTACAATCTTAACTAATTGTTGATTGTATGCCGTTAGTCCCACTATATGTATATCACGTGTTCTTGTTTATTATTATATCAGTTACCTGACAGATGGCGTGAGCACCCTTCTCGTACTAACCTAACCTTTTGTTTTATTATTGTTCGCACGCGCCAGAAACCAAGCTCTGTATTTTTATCTTATTCAGCAATAAAAATCCCAATAGGTTATGGGCCCAGGAGTGTGAACGGCTATAATAATAAATAAAAAAAAAGGAGAGTGATAGTGTGCAAGGAAGACAGAGGTCCAAGTAACATCGCTTGAATCTGCAAGGATGGAAATAAACTTGAAGTCTGTTACGCAACTGCAGTTACGTTCGTTGGCGTTTTGAAATTCAGGCTCATCTTGAAGCAAACGATGTGTTTGATGTGGCTGATGGATCGAGAGAGCAACCAACGGATGCCACACTGGCTGATTGGAAAAAGAAGGACGCTTTGGCGAGGTCTTTGTTAAGTAAATCTCTCGATGATGCACATTTTAATTTGGTGGTCGCCTGTAAATCATCCGCTGATATGTGAAAGACTCTCGTGGGACATTATGACGAGGTTTCAAACACGACGAAGCTAGCTGCATTGGAAGCATACAACGACTATCACTGGAAAGACGATATGACTGTGACGTCGTATATTTCAGGGCTTATGCTCATTGAAAATAAGCTCAAGGCACAAAAATTAAACATCGAAAAGTAAATGATTATTACAAAAATTGTTCGTGGTCTACCGCAAAAGTTTGATAACTTCAAGCAAGTATGGCGGATTTGTCCTACGAAGGACATTACGGTGGAACAATTACAAGCAAAATTGTTAGATGTCGAACGTGACGTTAACGTGACGTCATCCAGAAATCATGGTGTAGCGTTATCTGGTCAGAAAGATCAGAAAGATCGAGAAGTTTTCAAAGGTAAGAAGAAAGCAGGCTGGAAAAAGGACCGAAAGAAGCTACAATGTCACAACTGCAAAGGTTTTGGACATTTTGCTCGTGACTGCCCATCCGAGAAGAAAGACACGAGCTCAGAAGGACGTTCGTCTAGCAATCGTGTGGCAATGCCAGCAAAACAACAATTAGGAGATATTGATGAGTGGATCGGTGATTCAGGTGCGTACAGCCATATTACTCGTAATAGTGATTGGTTTGTAGAATCAAAGGCATTGGATCCTCCGGAAGAAGTGAAAATAGGGGATGGCAGGATTCTAATGGCGACGGCTATTGGCAAAATAAATGTAACAGTCCATAACGGTAAAGAGTGGGTGCCGAGATGTCTCAAGGATGTAAGGTTAGTTCCTGATTTTGGACCATTCAATCTTTTCTTTATTGTAGCCACGACTGACCTTGGTTACGAAGTACTTTTTAGTAAGTCAGAGGTTGTTGTAAAGAATTCAAAAGGCGAGGTGATTGTCCGTGGTATTAAAAAAGGACACTCGACGTATCAGATGCTGATCAAAGTCGAGAAACCAGCTAAGGTTTGCACGGCTCAGAAGGAGATCTCCGCATCATGGGAAACTTGGCACCGTCGACTTGGACATGCAGGAAAAAACAAGGTCAAAGCTCTATTAGAATCTAAAGGATATTGTGCAACTGGAAAAGAAGATTTCTTCTGCGAAGCCTGTATTTTTGGAAAAATGACCAAAGGACCATACAAGGAAATCGTTAATAAGGATTTCAAGCCAAGTGCAAAAATTCACTGCGACCTTAGTGGGAAGGTTTCAATTGAATCGGCAGGTGGTTGCAAATATTTTGCTGTCTTTGTTGACGAGAGCTCAGGATACAAGAAAGTTGCTATGCTGAAAAAGAAGGAACTTGTCGAAGAATTCAAGAAAGTGATTCAGGAAGTCAAGGAAGAGACGGGTCATCCAATTGAGATTTTTTCTTCAAGGATATTTTTATTGAAGGGCTTCTTATTCCAACCTAAGTAATGACAACTTTAATTCTCTCTGAAAAATTATTATTCTTCGAAAAAAATTAATATATCAAATGAAAAATTAAAACCTAGATGCTACAATCTTAACTAATTGTTGATTGTATGCCGTTAGTCCCACTATATGTATATCACGTGTTCTTGTTTATTATTATATCAGTTACCTGACAGATGGCGTGAGCACCCTTCTCGTACCAACCTAACCTTTTGTTTTATTATTGTTCGCACGCGCCAGAAACCAAGCTCTGTATTTTTATCTTATTCAGCAATAAAAATCCCAATATTAATCAAGTTAAATTCTATCAAATTAAAAAGTAAAACACAAATGCTATTGTCTCTTGTTATTTACTTAACTCTAATTATATGTATCATTCGTATAAAAGATTTGATATCAACAATTGGCGCCAAGTTAAATTCCATGTAATTCGGATACCAAAAATTATATAAATAATATTAACTTTAATGATATGTACCATTCCTTTAAAAGATTTGATCAAGAACTAGCGCAAAGTTAAATACCATTTCTTTATACCATGCCAAATTAAATAAATAATGAATTTTAAGATAATGATATGTATCATTTGTATAAAAGAATTGATATCAACTGCGGTGCTAAGTTAAATTCTACTATCAAAATCAAAAATAAAACCCAAGTGATACTATCTTTATTATTCTTTCTGACTGAGTTTCTTTTCAGATGTAGCCTTTACAATAAAAAGTGTATTTCTCCGTCTGTTTCGGCTGTTCGTTTAACATAAGCATTAGCACTCACGTTAGCACCGCCGTACATGAAACCTAATTATCTGTTCTCTTCGAAAATCAAGCAATCTACCGTCTTGGTCCACCACGCGAATCGTCAGATCCGTAATACTCCGTACAATGGTCGGAAGGTAAATGATCGGCGTTGGTCTTTCCGATATCTCGGCGGCACGCTCGGCGAAAATTCATGTATCGTGTGCACGCACCTGTTGTTGCTGTACGCACTCGCGGTCACGTTGAACTCGATACATATGATGTTCACGTTGATATTTATCGGCATGTTCGATTCGTGCCACTGTCGCGGCTCCAGCACGCGATTCGACGAAAATCCCAGCAGCGAGCCAATGTTGTGAGATTTTGCAAAATTTATCCGATAGGCGCATTTGATCTCACTTCTCATCGTATTGTTGTTGGCGCGAATAACCAGCGCGAACTCTTTATCCTCCTTGCCCTTCGCATCGTGAGAACATAAAATTTCACGCTTCATATACCGCTCTATATCATGCAGATCCTTCGGGAATTTCCTCCATAGTAAAACTTGTTGTTTGTTGAATTTACATTGGCTGGAGTATAGTACGTTTCAAAGTCCGTCAGATTGAGCTCATAATCGCCGTCACCTAAATCTATCGCTGGAAAGTAGCTCACGGCGAGGACGCTGCTTTTGCCGATCAGCGTAAACGTTAGTGACATGTTTCAAACGAGCACTGATTTAAACAGCGCAATGTCGATCCTTAAATTGCTTGTTAACCGTTAGAAACTGTAGACAAAGCTGTCCGCAATTGTTCTGATTGTAATATTGATAAAGCGTGCAATTGTACTTGATTACACTGTTTGTTAGATACCGTTTAAGTTCCTTCGGCGGTCGAAGATTGCCAAAATTGTCAAAGTACATGACGCGATTCCCTCTTTTCTCATACGCTACTCAATGCGTACCAGGTCCCTCGGCATCCAGATTTACACTCTCGTTTTGATGTGACAATGTAGCACGCATAAAAATGCCTCTATAATATGGAATGTACATATAGTTTGCAAGTTGTTGCAATTGCATATCGGTAGTTACTCCCTTCAACATTTTTATCATTTCATCGATTTTTTTTTTACGCGCGACGTCTTGTCCGCACTTCTAGCGAGTGAGATAAATCCCGCGATCTTCCATGATGCGATTATGACGTTGCAGTTCTTTCAGCTGACGCTGCTTTGTTATCATTTACTGCCTTGGTGATTCCTGCAGCATCACCAATGACCCGAGAATGCTGAGCAGTGATAGAATAGGCAGGATTCCGCCGCGTTTCGCTGTCGGAAGTATCCGCTTGCTCTTCTTCTTCTTTCTTGTTTTCACACTCAATCTTCATTTTGGCCTTCATAGTGGCCCAAACTGCTGTGGCTGCGGCTTTCTCTCTGAGAGTCGAATCACTCGCGGTAATACGGTTCCGCATCTTCTCAGCGAGTATATTGTCAGTCGCGTGTAATTCAGCGAGGTGTAATTCGTTGCTGTGCGAATACGCTATGTCGTGCTCGCAACACGCAGCATCCAATGAATGAATTCCTTGATTACCTCTAGCCAATCGTTTCTCCAATCGCGTTCCCAAATCGCGAAACTGACATCCAGGAATATGTAGTTCAAAAGGAAGTACATTATGTTTATCGCACGATTTAACAAGTCTCTCGACGACATTCGCTGTAATTTTTTATCAATGGCGCTGGATTGTCGATATGCGTTGATGACTCGGTAAATTGTAATGCTTCAGGCACCGACGGTATCGTCGTACCTTTGAATCTGCTCGTATATGTTCAGGTAATCTGTCCCACAATAGATCTATGCAATTTTCAAACTTTCGCAGCAGTACAATTTTCGGTATGTAATTCTTTTGGTTAAACTATGAGAGATCATCCGACACTACGAGAAACATTTTGATTACTGATCGATTTCGCTCTACGCAGCTTTATAAATAGGTCCGCTCGCGATATCGTTTTCAGTATTTTGTGGAAAGAGAAAATATGCGGTTCGCGCCAGTCGCGGGCGATCAAAATGACGAATCTTGACGGCAAAGTGCAAACCGATAAAAAGATGCACAAATGGCAACATGCTACCGGCATCTATACGTGCTGTCGTCTACAAATAAATATTGTCAAATTGCGACAAGACGAACGTGTTGGTAAGCCTGTTGAAAAGTTCGCACGTCGTACGATTCGAGAAGGTGTACGTGTATTCGAAAACGCTGCAACAATAAATATCGATACCTGGCGAATTTATTAGCACCGATCGAGGAAATCGGTTATTTTACATTCTCCAATAACAGCGACCTTATTCCACCGAGCGATGACGCTTTCGAATTTTCTCTTTATCTTTGATGACGTGGCATGCGACAAGCAGGATGCGATGAGAGAATACTTTGCAATGGGACGACATCGACTTCTATCTCTATCAGACGTACGCAAAGATACCGAAGTACCTTATACGCGACAATGCAAATTTTATTGATGCAATCTGTTGATCCTGTTCAAACAGGATAGTATCAATTTGGAACGCGAACAAAGATCACGTGAATATGTACTATGAGGATTTCTGCGATTTATGCCATAAATGTTGGCAGCAAAAGTATGGATTTCTAGTGATTAACAAGGACAGTGCCCTTACCGATGGACGATACAGAAAAAGATTTAATGACTTTGCAATACCGTGATGTGACCTCGATATATTGACATAGACAACAGCAAAGATCGTGAAAAGATAGCTAAGGAGATTGCGAAAACGAGCGATTCGATTTAAAAAAGTACCGTGCTTTGAAGACTGATAAAATGGATATCGCATTGAAGAGACACTGCAAACCTATTATCGACCCAAACAGATTGTTGAAAATACTGTTGAATCCTTCAAGGATGTTATTATGACTGAAACATTCTTTTCGAGAGAAAACGACGAACCAAAACTGAAAAGAAAACAATCGAGTGCTTTGTACAACGATCCTATACAGGTTTCCACGCCTGTGAAATCAATGTTGCGTCAATCGAAAACCATACTATCCACTTTGAACGAAGTGTTTCGAACCGCGCGATTTATCGTATAATCCCACCGTCGAAAAAATTTTTGAGGTTGCCGATGAACCGCTCGTAACATTTATTCGACACATGCTTCAAACATCCGAGGGGCAAGAAAAGCTGCACGCAAACTATGGTCCGTTGCAACAGAAATATCTGAAAGCAAAGACAAACGTATCACCTTGCACAAAAATGATCTATAATTATAGAAATTATGGGAAAAGATACGATGGAACACCGGGCTTGTATGAGTTAATTTTCAATGAAAGTATCTATACGAATGACGACGTACAAACTTACAGGAGCATTCTGCTGACGACAAATACTCACCGGCGTAGTCATAGCCCGAATAATCAATTAATGGGTAAGGGATACAGATAAGAACATAATAGCGCCATTGGTGTCGAGTAAAAAAATTGGAACAGGAATAAACGAAAGAGTGGATTTACCGCGTATGATGACGCTAAACGATAATAAGATTGACTATATCCATTGGGACGATCCCAACGAAATTGTGGATCGTCTGCGATTGCTCGAGGCTTCGCATCAGGCGGGTCACAATTGTCGCGACAACGAAATTCTATCGATTATCGAAGAGCTTTGTGAAACCGGTCTGATTATAAATTAACCTTGTTTTACACATGTTGTTCAGTTGACATTGCAATGCTGCAACATTGCAAATCAACAAGTTTGGACTACCGCTTGGAGGAAGAAGCGAATCGCATTATCAGTGGCATGGATTGCTCAGAAATTACGTGCGTGATAACGCTTTTTGCACAGATTCAGTCGACTTTGACGCAAAGTCGCGCATGATTCGACGAATAGCGCAACCGGTGATGATGCAAACAAACGATACATGTAGCAGAGTGTTCAAGATTTGAAAGATCGTCTGAATGAAATTGAAAGGAAGATTATAACCTTACAAAATAATGTGCAGGTTATGCAAACGAACTTGAAAAAATGATTTGAGAAGTGCATCCTACCGAATAATTATCCGCAATGCCTGAGAAACGTCTACTGGTTGATGAATTGCGTTCCGGCGAGAAGAAATTTTCTGCGAAGACACGTCACAGTACACGGATACAATGACCTGGCAAGCGGATGTGGTCGAGATGCGTCCTTATACGCGATTCAACAGAGATTACTATATTTTCACTTTTATCGATGTACTGAGTAAGCACGCATGGACTGAACCGCTCAAAGCCAAGAGCAGGAATGAGGTGATGAAGGCGATTGCAAAGATAATTCAAGACGATGTCCGAAAAATTTTTACTGACAGCAGAAAAGAATTTTACAACTCGGATGCGCAGAAACTCTTGAAGAAGCACAACATCAACCATTATTCTACATATTCCGTAATGAAGGCCTCAGTCATCAAACGATTCAACCGTTGAAGAACGATATGTGGAAATAATTTACACAATGGAAATTATAAATGAGTTAATATTCTACCGCATCTTGTATCAAATTACAACGCGCGCAAGCATCGAAATATTGATACGCGTCCCGTCGACGTTACTCTCGCGATAGCCGACAGGCTTTTAACCACAGTTTACTATCGTAAAGATTGCAGCACCCGCGCGATACAAAGTGATTGAATCGATACGCGTGAGCAAATTCAAAACAGTTTTTGATAAAAGTTACACGCCGAATTGGAGCACGGAGGTGTTTAAAATTATCAAAATGCAACAACCTAATTCAGTGACGTATCTTTTGGAAGATTCTTGCGGAGAGTCTATTGAGGGAGGATTCTATGAATATGAATTGCATAACATCGCTAACTTCGATATATATCTCGTTGAAAAGGTGTTGCGCAAGAGAGGAAACGAGGTTTACGTGAAAAAATTGGGATTTGATAATTCGCACAATTCGTGGATACATAAAGACAAGGTGTTGTAAAATTTATATTTACAATATAAATACCTATTAAACATATTATAAACATCATATACATATTGTATTTACATATTATACATACTATATTATACATATTATATTGGCTCATCTAAAAAGTATCCGCGGTTTTTTGTCACTACTATGGTGTTGATGGTCATATATCGGGCAACACTATTCCGATTGTGTCAAACGAACGCGCGTCTGAAAGATAACATTTTAGGTTACATTTTTTGTAAACAAAATTTGATTCATCAATCGTGTCAAAAGTTATATTGGTTTGAAAATGAGTAAAATATCTGAAGAAATACGTTATGTGATGCTTTTTTACTACAAAAAAGGCAAAAACGCAACACAAATTTGTGAAGATACGGCGCGGATGCTGTAAGTGAACGCAGGACGCAGAAGTGATTTGTTTGATTTCGTTCTGGAAATTTTGATGTCAAAGATCGATCTCGCTCTGGTCGGCCAGTCATTGAAAAAGTCGATGAAATTTTGCAACTAGTCAAGCAAGACCGGCATGTGAGCTGTCAGGAGATAGCCAATGCACTAAGAATCAACCATATGACAGTTTGGAATCATTTGAAAAAGGCTGGCTACGCAAAGAAACTCGATGTTTGGGTGCCACATGAATTAACGCAAAGAAATTTGATTGATTGAATTTCCATCAGCGAAACACTACTAAAACGCAACGAAATCGACCCATTTCTGAAGCAAATCATCACAGGCGATGAAAAATGGGTGAAATACAAGAATATTGTTCGTAAAAGATCATGGAATAAGCGCGGCGAACCACCATAAACGACTTCAAAGCCTGGATTGATGGCAAATAAGGTGATGCTGTGTGTATGGTGGGATTGGAAGGGAGTCATCCATCATGAGGTGTTACCACATGGCCTAACGATTAATTCAGAACTCTACTGTTCACAACTGCATAGATTACAGGAAGCGATTAAGGAAAAACGACCATAATTGATTAACAGAAAAGGTGTTGTCTTCTATCATGACAACGCTAGACCACACACATCTTTGATGACGCGCCAAAAATTGAGGGAGCTTGGTTGGGAAGTTTTGATGCATCCACCGTATAGCCCGGACCTTGCACCGACTATCATTTGTTTCGATCTTTGCAGAACTCTCTTGATGGAAAAACATTGGCCGACAAAAGAGCTGCCGAAAATCACTTGAAAAAATTTTTCGCCGATAAACCACAAAAGTTCTACACGGATGGAATTATGAAATTACCCGAAAAATGGCAAAAGGTTATAAATAATAATGGCCAATATATACTTGATTAAAATTGATTTTCAATAAAGAAAAATTTCATTTAAAAATTGAACAAAAAACCGCGGATATTTTTTAGATGACCCAATATTTTACATATTATACATATATACATATATTATACATATACATATTATACATATTATATATAAACACACTCACGAGCGTGGCGCAACTTCGTCGCGCATTCACAGCTAAGATTTTCTTATGCAATCGGATAACGGGTGACGTTAAATGAAACGCGACAGAAATGTATCTTCGCGCGGCCGCTCTTGAAGGCGACATACAATCGCAAAACAGTAGTTGGGCGCGAGCGAGTGTGCCACTCTTTCTCGAAATTACGCGATATTTACTTACAATATTCTAACAAGCTGTGAATGTCGACGGGCTCTCATCCGGTAGCTCAGCCTCGGAAATGGCAGAGGGGGTGGTTCGTGTCGAGGATCGTTTGGAGGAGCGAGCAGGGACGATAATAAAGCACACCCGAATTAACAATAGCAAAGATAACAATATTGAATAAGTCTTCTTGCATTTACATCTGACAAAATACGTCTAGTGCAAAGCATCGATAAGCTCTAATCGAGAGATAACGGCTCCACACAAGCCCCGATGCTTTGCGCTAGACGTATAAATTTCGTTAGACTCTCGCGGCACGGGCTCACGCCACACAGGGCTACTCGCGAATTATACGAACAAGACTCCGCCGCCTCAAAAAAACGATGGAATTCGGCAACGATTGTAGCGTAGACACGGCGTGACCTCGTGCGCGCCCGCGGGGCTTCGCGCCGCTCAGCCGAAGTTCAGAGAAAGACAGAATATACGCAAACTCGACACTACACAATCTCGATACGATAGAATACGCGCAATTACTAATTGCTATAATAAATTATTATTAATTGCTATGACACAGAGTGCCGACGCTCTAATAGACAGACAGATCTTACACTACAAGCTTCCGAAACGACAAGATACGCGCCAATATTACAGTACGGAACTTTGACATGTTACGGTTCAAAACATGACCCGCGACAAAAGTTTACAATAAATGACAAGGTTGTGGCCTTGGCGGACGCAATAGAATTTCCTCGACTATGATTGGCCGTCCCGGGAGGCGACACGTGTACCCGAATTCCACGGAAATCTAATGCACTGCAATGCCACGTGTATTCCCTACAATTGGCCCGATAAGAATGCGATAAGATCGTGCCTCCCGGATTCGGAAACCAGCGACTTTACAGCTTGTGACGTTCGTCTCACCGTGACCTCCCATTGGTGCTCGTCCTGGTCGCTCCTTGCTCGGTCGATTCTTATCTCTTCGTTATGTCCTGCGTCCTTCCTCGCTTCGCTGGCCACAAGTGCCGGGCGCTGATCCTCCCAGGGCTTGTTATCCCCGCGAGGGAGCCTTATCATGCCTTATTGGTGCGTGACTCCGCGGCTCCGCTAATCACGGGAACCGCATCATGCCCGTGTCGCATGTTCTGGCGCGCGAAATTCGAGAGGCCGCAGGATCTTTTCGGGCTGCCTCGTGGCCTCGCTTGGGGATCTCGTCGTCCTTGAGCGTAGAGTGGCCACCCCCGTCCTGCCATTCCAATCCTCATTCCGCCTGGGGCCTCATTTCCGCCTGGGAAGATGATGCAATAGAAGGTGCCTTGTGACAGCAAAAGGGCGTAATAATGAATGATATCACCTGCGTACGATCCGGGGGACAGGGTGTCGTGTGTCCCGACGAATCCGTCGGCAGGAATCGTTACTCGACTTCCTGGCCGTCTTTCTTCTTCTCTCTTCACGGTCCGATGAGACGGCGTCAATCTGTCCAGATCGCGGGAGTCGCCAGCCTCTATAACTCTCGGTACGGAAATTCACAAAAAAAAGAAACGAAAACGGTAACGCGAAACGCGTGAGACACGCAAATAATGTCGCAGAAAAAGCGCAGATGCGTCCGCCCTCTAAAATGTGGAAGGACTCAGAACGCGAGGCTGCACTGTTTGGTCGGGCCGCGCGGCCTTTGTGATGGACGGAAAACGTCACGTCACAATACATATTAATCATACTATATAATACAAATGTGTAATTTTATTTACATCGGTAATGCCCCCATGGCAGTGTGTCAGAATCTGGTACGATATACTGCTTATCATCGTGCGGACTTAGAGCGATTTTTGTTTCTGATATCGTGTACACCTCGTGCAAATTGGATCTTATGCATGACTGTCTACACGTCATTTCGATCGCGTCATTCGAACATCGCGTGTAATCTTCGAACGTTAGACCTCGCTATAACGTTGCTCTTGGCGTCCTTTGCCTTCTTCGTATTCTTCTTTTTTTCTAAATACAAGGCATATATTTTCGATCTAAGCCTAACGAATTCGGTCATGATGGCACCGTTGTTCTCGTCTTTCATAAGGCCAGGAACTTTTTTATTTGCGAGCCGAATGTTGTACGCATTGTCGCTGGAGTAATCACTAGTGTCTACTTATATCGCGTTTCATGATATCGTAGACATCATCACATTCTATATGGTATATAAGGCTATCAATATCAGTATACATAATTTTGCATTTTTCGCGAAACAGCGGTGCTATGTACTTGTGGTGAAATTCGTACAAACATGTCTTGGATATGTCGAGAATACACATACCCACATATATCGGTTTGTCAAACTTCACCTCGAGCTATTTGCAGTTCTATCGTGACCAGATTCTCTGAAAAGACGTTACGGCTGTGTAAATTTGATTTCGCGATCATTGCCTCGGCACCGTATCTGCTTTTCCATTGTGTTAATACCTTTATGTCGACGCGATTGCGTACGTTCTCCATGGTTTTGCCAAATATCGCGTTATTCATAAGTTTGTATAAATTTTTTCAAAATCATTTTGGCCAAAGTTCTAAATTTTTTTATTTTTATATAATTGTTCTATATATTTAGTTCTATATAATTGCGTAGCCATGCAGATTGCGCGAATTCCAGTATACGGTGAATACAAAGACAGTGACGAGTACACTGCTGCAGATTATAATAATGTATGTTGTAACGCTATTTATTGCATAATGGAATGCTTATCACCATGGATTGCGATGAGAGGATGAGATGTACATCAAGACGCATATACATCAAGACCTTAAATGATGCATATACATGAAGACCTGTTTACGAAGACATGGAATCTTTAATTAATCTGGATGATTGTAATGCTATATGATGTGAAAAACAGATGGCAAGGAATTGTGGTTTGGAAAATGTATTTAAAATATTTATTAGATAATTCGTAATAATTTTTCTGTGATACTTAATTCATAATTTGAGACATTTAACCGCATGAAAATCGCAGTATTTAGATATAAACTTGAAATATGAAATATGTGTTCTCTCTACGCATTTTTACAGCCTGCGCTCGAATATATCATTTAACAAATAGAAGGACTCTTCATATACAAAATAAATAACAATAAATAAAGGGCAAAATAAGAGTCAAATACATTTTAAAATTGTAACAAATTGTTGTAAGAAAATGGAATGAGTACATAATAATAAAAATATGATTTAATTAACTGAAATAAACTACCTCATTTTATTTTCTAATAAATAATTTTTTGTTGTCAAATTGAGGCATTTCATTTGAGGATGTCAAGACCAAAGTGATATACAATAAAACTTGTAAAAAAATTTTTTCCATCCTTAAAAACGTATTAATAATCCAGTTATATGAAACTTTTAAAGACCCTGTAGGAGATTCCGGGAAAATTCCAACTGGATCTTGTTCTGGGTGAACAGACCTACAATTTAAGAGAAGTAACAATCCATTTGAACACTTAGAACCTTGTTAAAATCAACTGAACTCGAAATTTGGTCATTTTTTTCACATTTAATCGGACAGTATTTCTTAAAGTACATCATAGAGCTAAATAAATTATTGTATCGTGTTACGATCAAAAAGACATATAGTACCATATTTAAAATCCGGATTAAGCCATTTTTGCATCAAATCAAACATGTATTAAAGAAAATCGAAATTTTAATTTAAAAATTACTCACTAGCGACCTCTAAATCTTAATACTTTTTAACAAAAATTTTGGGGGTGTTCTTTTAGTCTGAAATGGAAATTTTTGAGCTGAGAGGACGATTAAAAAAAAAATTTTTTTTCTTATCAGTCTAATATATACAGGGTATAGCAAAAAATCCCGGACCCCTTAAATATCTTGAAAAGTAATCATTTTTGAGAAAAATGTTTTATACAAAAGTTGTAGGGTTGAAAATCTATTGACTGACCTTATCATATTAATTTGATTCATTTCATTTAATTTTCTTGGATGGCGCCACCAAGGTCAAATCAAGGTCAAATCGATTTTTTTAAACGAAACATCCTATTTTTGATTTTATAATCTAATAGCTAAGGTCGGGAACATTCCAAAACACTATATAATAAAGCTTCTTTTTAATTAATATTTTTCAAGTTAGGAGAGTTGAAAGTTATGGAACCAACGTGGCATTACCTAAGCTAAGGTGCTCGTATCTCTTTTAATGGGGTGGTCAGGAGGTCTTACGCAAGCGACAAAACTTTTCAATCAATCTTTTAGAAATAAAGTCAATGGTATATCTAAATCAACTGTCATTCGTTTGAGCATTTGTCATTCCTTTAACCCAGCTCGCCTTACCTACCAGTTTTTAGTTTTCTCGATTAGAGAAGTTCCAAATCCCCACCGGGATTTGGAACTTCGTCAAATTATATCTCTGAATAGAAAACATTTATTTTTAACTTATTACATGCAAAATTGATATCTCTAGAGTAAGACAAGAACAAATAAACAAAGATAAAACAAAAAATATTTTATTCTTAAATTATATCATAAAAAGTTAAAGTCCGAATTGCAATGTGAAAAATCGCATTATACGTCTTATCTCAATATAGCGAGCTAGGGTTAAAAGAATATTACATAGCAAATATTCAAATTGGCGTCCCTCCACAGTCTGACAATGTGCTAGACGATTATAAAAATTTAAGACTGCATTTTTACAGAATTCGCGGCACGATTCTAAATTCATTTATTATTCGTTGACGTAATCATTAAGATTTTGAGGTTTAGTATTATAAATTTTTCCCTTTAAATATCCCCACAAAAAATAGTCGAGTGAATTTAGATCAGGCGATCGTGCTGGCTATTCAATGTAATCCCTTCTTTCTATCCATCTATTCGAAAAAACTTCATTTAGATATTAGCGTACTCGTAAACCGTAGTGAGGTGGCGTCCCATTTTGCTGGAACCAAATGTCATTAAAGTTTTAACGAGCGATGTTTCGGATTGTCGGAACTATTTCATCTTGAAGCATGGCTAAGTAATTGTCAGCGTTTAAATTACCTTCAATAAAGAAAGCCCAATAATGGCTTCATTTAAAATTCCAGCCCATACGTTGACTTTTTGCTGATTCTGAGTATGTTCCTCGTACATCCAATGAGAATTTTCATCATTCCAATATCTGCAATTATGTCGATTTACATTCCCAGTTAGCTCAAAAGTAGCTTCATCTGGAAAAATAATGTTGACTACAAATAAAAGATTTCTATCGATATTTAACATCATACTTTCACAAAATTCAAATGCGACGATCAAAATCATCTTCACATAGTTCCTGCGCCAGATGGATCTTATATGGATGAAATTTCTCCTTTTTTAAAATTTTATGAACTGGCATAGGATGTCGTGTTGTTGTGCAATTTTGCGAATTGAATTACGCGGATCTTCGATAAAAGACTGTAGAACATTTAATCTTTTATCAGGTTTTGTCGCTAATGCAGATCTACCTTGTCTATTATGGTCTTTTACAAAACCCATTTCTTTAAAACATTGTACAGTACAAATAAGAGTCAATTTAGATATACCATTGTCCTCATTCCTAAAAGTTTGATTGAAAAGTTCTGTCACATGTGCATAAGACTTCCTACGATCATCCCATCCTCGCATCATTAAAAGGGATATACGCTGCTGTTCAGTAAGCATTATAAAATATTTTTAATAAATACTTTATAAACAAAGATAACTATGTGGCGATAAGCAATCTCAGAACGGAGTATCGCGAAAAAATATACCTTCTCAATCGCAGGTCACAGAAAGAGTGAACTTGACAGGAGAGATCTTTAGCTTATGTAGTCTCCAGCTTTATTGAAAGGGTAAGAAGGAGGAAAAGGGATGGAAAAGAGTAGGTGGAAAAGGGGAGGGGAGAAGAAGAAGGAAAGGATAGGAGGAAGGAGCAGATAGAGATATACATATACGCGGGCACGTACATGATTCATAAATCCAATCGGACAATCTCTACGTAATACCTTAGATAATGCTAATGCCAGCGGTTCCATAATTTTCAACTCTCATAACTTGAAAAGTACTAATTAAAAAGAGGGTTTATTATAGTATTATATATTTGGAAAGCTCCCTACCTCAGCTATTAAATTCTGAAACCAAAAATAGGATCGTTTAAAAAAAATCGATTTGATCTTGACTTAACCTTGGTGGCGCCATTGATAAGGTCAGTCAATAGATCATTTTCAACCTTACAACTTTTGTATAAAACATTTTTCTCAAAAATGATTACTTTTCAAGACATTTAAGGGATCCAGGACTTTTTTTTATACCCTGTATATATATATATATATATAAAATATTAATTTACCTTAATATTTATTCATTTTCTCCCATCCCTTCTTCTAACCTCAGCGGCATTATGTTACATCGTGCGTATCATAATGTTACTGCGATAGATTTAAGATCTTTAGATCTAATCAATTGTGAAAATGATCCGTACCAGAAATGATTAAGAAGCTGTAAAGGAAATACAGTAAATATAAATAGTAAATATGGCATGAATAAATATGTAAAATAAAAATATCTCTACAATCAGTCGTCCTTCTTTGTGGTATCGTATTACGCGCGCGTCATCACATGCGATACCATCGCACGCGACTGTACCATCGCGCTCTCTAAAATAATAATATAATTCGGCAGAATAAAAAATATTTCTGAATAATTGCATGTAATAAACTCTGAAGGAAAGATTACGTAAGAAAAAGATGGCGACACTTGAAAGAAGGTAAATATACATGGAAAGTATATTTACCTAGTATAGCGCGCGATGGAGACCGCTCCTGGTGATGGAAAAGACCGGCGGACCGTGTCCGACGGCGGCGGCGGGGATCGGCGGCAGCGGCGTCGGTCCGCGCTCGGCGGCCATTGACCCCGCGACGCAGAAGCAAGTTTCAGCATACCTCCGCTACGTAATTTCTCGCTATGTAATTTCCGGTTACGTAATTTCCCGTACTCCTGGACATCCTCGTCCCACTGCACCGCCATCCCTGCGTCATTTTCCATCTCCCCTTCCACTGTGACGTCATGCACCCCTCCTCTCCCACTCTGTCACGTTATCTCCCTCGCCTAATGACATCACCCCCTTCCCCTCTCCATGGACCTCTCTACGCCGCGGGTACCTCCTACCCCCCTCCCCCCGAAGATCCTCCTGTTAAAACCCCTTGTTTACCTACTAGAAAGGAAGTGGAGAAGATAAAAGAGAAGTTGAGGAAGAGGAAGGAAAGATGAAAGAAAGAAAAGGAGGAGATGGTGGAGAAGATAAAGACGTTGGAAAGGAAATTGGATAAAGTGAAAGTAAGGACAAGAGACTAGAAAGAGGATGGGACATAAAAAGGAGTGACAATGGTGAAGAATTGGGGAAGGGAATGAAAGATGGATGGAAGAAATAAGAAGATTGGTGAGCAGTGAATGGAGGGAGAAAGAGTTGAAAGAAAAAGAAATATTATTATAAGAGTTAAATGTAAGAGAAGGGAAAAAGAGGAGAAGATTAAAGAAATAACGGGAAGAATAGAAGTGAAGATAGAGAAGATAAGAAAGATATAGGCGGGTAGGCAGGAGAGGGGATGGATGATGGTAACGTTGGGGAGTTTGGAAGATAACAGAAATATAATAAGAAATAAATGGAAGCTGAAGGGAAGGAATGTATGGATTGAGAAAGATTTGACTTGATAAGAGAGGAAAATGAGATGGATAGAAAAATGAGGTGGGTAGGGACTTTTGGGCAAGTTTGAAAAAGTGAGACGCCAAGGTATTGATGGAAACATGAGTGGAAGAGAGGGCATTATGTAAGAGAGAAATTATCAGATGGATATGTATGGAGGATGCAGAGTGCAAAAAAAAAGAAAAAAGGAAGAGCAATGGGAGGATTGGTGATGAGTATTAAAAGGGATTTGTAATGGGGTAGAAGGGGTAGAAAGAAGAAGAGAGGATGATGATGGGAAGACTGAAAGTAGAAAGAGGGTAAGGATGGTAGGGATGTATGTTAACATGGATATGGAAAAAGTTGGAGAATCCTGCGGAATTGATGGAAGGAAAAGAAGAGGGAATTAAAACAGTGATAGGAGGAGATTTTAATGCAAGAACAGGGAGAGAGGGAAGAAGAATAAGGAAAGAGAATGAAAGAGAGAAGAAAAAAGGAAGCAAATTAATCAGAAAGAAAAACAAGAATGGAAATATGTAGGATTTAAGAGAGAAGGAATGATCAATTTTAAATGGGAATATAAAATTGGAGAATATGAAATTAATAGCATTATTTGTAAATTTGAAAGCGGCATTTGGTTCGGTGGATAGGAGAATATTGGTAAAGGCATTGAGGCAAAGAAAGGTAAGGGAAGGTGATTGAAAGGAAGAGATGTTATGATGGGAAACAAAGAGTGAGAGTTGGGGGGAGGGGGATTAAAAGAAAGCTTTTTTGGACGGCAAGGGGGGCAAGGCAGGAATATCTGTTGAGTCCCTTATTATTTAAAATACTGACGGCAGAGGGAGGAAGAGATGGGAAAAGTTAAATAGAGGTGGGGGAGTGAAGCTAGGAGAAAGTATACGGTTTGGCTTACGCAGATGATATGGCATTACTGGTGAAGGATGAAGGGAGAATGAGGAGTATGATTGAGAAGTTAGAGAGATATATTGAAAAGAAGAGATTAAAGCTAAATAGAGAAAAAACAAAAATAATGAGATTCGGGAAGGGAGAGAGCAGGAGCAATAAGGTGGACTGGAGATGAAAGGGTAAGGTGATTGAAGAGGAAAAAAAGTTCAAATATCTGAAGAGGGGAGGGGAGGGGAGGATGAGGGTGGAATGAGAGGAAGGGAGGGAGGAGCCTAAGAGGGAGAAGAAGAAGGAGAATGTATGGAAGAGCACGAAGATCAGGAGGAAGAGACGCAAAATCGGGAGGAAGAGGAGATTCAAAGAGAAACTCTTCCTACAGGTATAATCCTTATTTTTGTTTTTTACTATTTCTTAATTCTTATGCTAATTTAATTTATATATAACGAATATCATTATTAGGAATTCCTTCGTCTTCTGTTCTGCGAGCGGTAAGAAAACTTTCCTTACGGCGTCACGGAAGGGTATTAAAGGTTAGTAACCTTATCGGAAAGTATTACGTTTGTACTCCTATTAAATTAAGTACAAGGATAATATATTCAAAGAAAGTTTGCTATATTCTTTCATGAAATAAAAAAATTTATCGATTATTTTTTATGTCTTTGTATAGAAGCGCATATTGTCGAGGAGCCACAATGTGGAGGTGGACGAGTCTCAAGAGGAATCGTTAGCAGAGAAAGAGGAAGAGGAAATACTCGTGGAAAATCCGACGAAAAAGGATGTCCCTGAAGAGAAGGAGGAGGAGGAGGAAGGTGCCCTAAGGAAGAGGAGAAAGGCATCCCCCAAGAAAATTACGAAAATGAGATCGGGGATTTTAATTATTTACATTTAATTGGAAAAAATTCGCATCTGATTTAAAATTTTGCGCTGTTAGAAAGAAAGGCGACGTTCAGAGGTTTGTGTCCGTTATCACAAGGTATCGATATTCATGGCTTGAAAACGCGTTTCGCGAAATTCATGCTTACACGTTACATACCTCCGAGCCAGATGATTATCTAGGATTTTCGCTTAATTCGGCGGATTTAACGCATGACCTGGCAGAATTATCATTTCATCTGGCACGCGACTTCACTCACGAAAACATTTGGCGTCTTATAAGTTCGGTAACACAAAGTGTCGATAGTCTCAATACCGCGCAAAATTTCAACGTATGCGTTTTCAATGTCACGGTATCGAGAGGTCGTGGACATGCTGCGAATAAACTTACGCGGGAAGACGTTAGGAAACGTTCGATTTAACAATCTCCAATTCCGATAATCTATGCTTCCCCGATCTCTTCTATGTGCTCAAATTTACCATAAACGCGAAAATTTACAAGTGGGGGAACTTCATCGTCGATGGGAAACGGTAAGAAAATTCGGTCTTACAATGAAATTTTACGCAAGATTTAACACGAAGAGCTGGTGTCACCATATCACCGGAGGGTTGTGGGATTCGAGAAATCGAATGTTTCCGTTTTTTTCGCCACATGTCGCGATTATAGTTTACGATTTTAATAATTTCGGACGTTGTCCGAAAGAATATAGGCCTTTATTCGACGGAGCTGATGTACTTACCGCGCTAGGACGTGAGTCTTCGTATCGGATCTATATTATGTATTACGAGGGTGAACGTCACTATAGGCCGATTTTAAATTTAAAAGCAGCCGCGGGAAGTGGGGGGAGGGAAATATTGCATTCCGTGTAATATCGGTTACCGCGAGGAGAGAGGAACATCGCTGTTCGAATAAGCGTCCGCGTTGCAACAATATATCGTCCTGCGAACAGTAGGATTTAAATACTGTTAAGTGCGAAATATGTAAACGTTTGTTCTTCGAAAATACATGGTTTCGAACATCATCGAGCGATAAAATTCTACGACAGGAAAATGACATACTGGCATGGAGTGTTTGCAGCGTGATTAAATTTTGCGAGGGTTGCGAACATATAATAAATTCAACGAAAGAACACGAATGTGATGTTTTCTTTTGCAAAATTTGCAATTCATTTGTAACCATTTGTGTTACATGCAACCTCTCTCTCATGAAGGTAGATCCTCCGTTGACGATGGAGATTCTTCCGTAATCGCGAGTGAACAAAGTAACACCGATGCAAGCGAACAAAACGTAAGAAAGGACGAACCGCATTCGTGTTTTATGATTTTGAGACGCATCAAGATAATTCGCTTAATGATACTGACATAAAAATTCACATCCCAATATTCTACGTCGCTCAACAAATTTACGATTCATGCGCGAAAGTATTAGATTTATCGCAACTTTGTCGTTGGTGCGAAACGCATGAATTTGCTTTTCGTCATGATCCTGTAAAAGAATTTGTTGAATTCGTAACATGCCCCACGAAAAATTTCACTCGAATTGTTTGTATAGCGCACAACGCGAAAGCTTTCACGCACAGTTCATTCTCCAATACATCGTCGAAAATCACCGTTAGATTAGAACCTCGAATGATTTAAAATAGCACAAAAATTATCGTTTTAAGTAGGACATACAAAATTTATCGATAGTATTAATTATATTAGGACAAATTAGTTCGGTCCGTTTTTTTTGTGTTCAAAAATGCATTTATTTCAAAACAAAATGAATGAACAGATTAATTAAAGTATTGGCTATTACTTTTTTCCATCTCTCAGGCAATTTTCGAATTCCATCTCGATAAAATGACTCGTCTTTGGAGGCGATCCAATTTTGGAGCCAATTTTCGATTTCTGCGAAAGAAGTCAACCGGTGACGTGCTGCATCTTTCGCAACAAGTAATCAGAAGAAGCAATGTCCGGAGAATACGGCGGGTGCGGTAAAACATCCCATTTGAGCGTTTCCAAATATTTTTTTACGACTTTTGCGACATGAGGCCGAGTGTTGTCATGAAGAAAAATAACTTTATCATGTCTTTGCTCGTATTCCGGCCGTTTTTCTCGCAATGCACGGCTCAAACGAAACAATTGTAGCCGATACCAATCGCCTAAACAACACCCTTTTGGTCCCACCAGATAGAGAGCATGATCTTCGAACCATGAATGTTTGGCTTTGGTGTTGATGTTGAGGTCGATGGCAACAATTAACCGAGCTTAGCGTAGTATTTTTTCTTCTTGGGATTGTCGTAGAATATCCACTTCTCATCTCCAATCATAATCCGATGCAAAAAAACCTTTTCTTTGTTGTCTTTGAATCAGCTATTTGCAAAAAAAAATCGCGTCTTTCAACGTCTCTTGGTTTCAGTTCATAAGACATCCAATTTCCTTGTTTTTGAATTATTCCCATGGCTCTCAATCATGCAGAAACGGCTTGTTGAGTTACTCCCAATGATTCTGCAAGCTCCTCTTGCGTTTGACTCTGATCTTCTTCAAGTAATGCCTCTAATTCTTTGTCTTCGAATTTTTTTGGCTGTCCAGAGCAAGGCTTGTCTTCAACGTTGAAATTTCCATCCTTGAAATGTCGAAACCATTCCCTACATGATTTATCAGTTGGAGCAGTGTCACCATAAACTTCAACAAGCATTCGATGGGCTTCAGCTGTACTTTTCTTCCAATTAAAGCAGAAAATTAGAATCTCCCGCAAATGCTGCTTGGTTAAAATAAAATTCGACATTTCAAACACAGTAAAAATCAAGGTTTTTGTATGAAACTCGAAGCGATATAAACTGAATATTATTAGATGTCTAACTTCTTTGAAAACACCAAAATCAGCTGTCACTATGAACCATTCACAACAGCTGGAGCAGTCTTTTGGAAAACGGACCGAACTAATTTGTACTCCCAATATGTTGATGCAATTGTCGGAATTACCGAAGGCCTTCGGGTTGCCGGAAACCTGCGACAAAGGCATCTTTCCGCATCTATTTAATACTCGCGATAATCAAACGTACGTTGGTCCGCTGCCTCATGTTAGTTATTATGCATCCGAAATGCAAACAGAGGAACGCGAACGTTTTCTTGCATGGCATGCAAGAAAAAAATACCATATTCGATTTCAACGAGAAATAGTTGATTATTGCAGTTCCTCTATATAAAAAGTTCCTCTCCTCGTCCTTTAATACACAAACTCACACACACACCCACACAAAAACCTATTATATTTTTCTCTAGCATCGATTTTTATAAAAACGACGTGTATTACACACACACACAGTTATTGCAACTTGTAAAGCGTACATCCGGAGCCATATATATATATATATATATTAGATGTACAAATAAGTTTCCGCCGTTTGACAAAAGACGGTACCATTAGCAATCTATGGTTAAAATTGTCTGATGTAAAACATTATATCGTAAGGTTGGGCACCTGTCAACAACATAACCTTGAAATACTAGCGATTTTGTATCAGTATCATATATTTTTTTTGTGCGAAAATGCCGAGTTTTGTGCCGAATAAGCGTCATTTGCGGGAACGTTTGATTTACTTCTTTAATTTGAAGAAATCTGCAGCTGAGGCTCATCGATTGCTTGTAGAAGCATATGGTGAGGCTGCCTTAAGTGAAAGAAGTTGTCGCGAATGGTTTCAAAAATTTAAGAACGGTGAATTTGACGTCGAAGACAAAGAACGTAGCGAAAGGCCGAAAGTGTATGAAGACGCGGAATTGGAAGCATTATTGAATGAAGATTCGTGCCAAACGCAAAAAGAACTTGCACTTACATTTTGATTTACATCAATAAAACATTATGTATCGTTCTTTCTCAATAAATGCTTAATTTTTGATAAAAAACGGCGGAAACTTATTTGTACACCTAATATATATATATATATATATATTTGTGTATAAATGTATGTATATATATATATATATATACATACATTTATACACAAATATCTAAACAAGCGTTTATAACGATATACACTTAAATCAAATAAACATGTATACGTAGGCTGCTGGAAAAGTTTCTGCAAACAATATGAAAAAAAACATGTAAAATTCGATAAATGGCTTTATTGTTTTTCGAAATATTCGTCTTTAAGATCGACACATTTTTGCATACGCTCGAACCAATTTTCGAAGCATTTTTTCCACTCTGAGGCTGTAACTTCAGAAATCAATATACGAAATAGTTTCAACAGCTGCTTCAAGCGACTCAAATCGCTCACCACGCATTTTCTTTTTAATATTTGGGAACAAAAAGAAGTCATTAGGTGATAAATCAGGTGAATATGGACAATGAGTCCGTATCAATTCGACATTTTTACTGGACAAAAAATCAACGATTTGACGTGCTGTGTGATAACTGGCGTTGTCATGATGAAAGATGATGCGACGATTTCGGTTTGTTCTACGCAATACATGATATGACTTCTGACAAACAAATTGTTGTATACCAATCAGTATTTACAGTTCTTCGATCCTCTAAAGCCACGGTTGCCACATGTCCGGTATAACTGAAGAAACAAGCAATCATTTGCTTAGCAGCACTGCGTGAACGAACAACTTTTGTTGGTTTCGGTTCATTTTGAAATACCCAAAGTGGATTGTTGTTTACTTTCGGGTTCATACGAATAAATCCATGTTTCGTCCCCAGTAACGATGTTGTAGACCAAATTTGACTGACCTCGGTTGAATTTCTTGAGCATTTCTTTGCTCCATTTAATACGAGTCTGTTTTGGAGCTTCGGTCAATTTGTGTGGGATCCAACGACTGCAAAGTTTCCGTACGCTCAAGTGATCATGCAAAATCGTATGTATTGCTTTCATGCCAATGCTTAAGGATGCCTGAATCTCGCGGTACGTCATATGCCGGTTTCGCTCAATCATTTCACGCACAACATCAACATTAGTAGCAACAACAGACGTGGATAGACAACATTTACGGAATTCATCACAAAGAAAGGTACATCCATGCTGGAATTCGGCAAACCAATTATAAATAGTTCTATTGGATGGTGCTTCATCCCCAAAAGCCAAATGAAGTCGATCGATGCATTGTTTCGGAATTAGATTACATTTGTAATTGTAAAAAATTATTGCCCGAAAATTTTCACGCGAAATTTCCATTTTCTCATAAAATAACTTCTTTTAAAATACTATGCAAACAAAATTAGTTGGCTTGGGTACAACTGTCAACTGAATTATAGGTTAAAAACATCTAATTTTACGGATATGATAATAGCAGAACGTTGGCGCCACTGGAAGTATTAGATTGTAGAATTATTGTGTATTATGTATTTTCCAGCCTACGTATATATATATATATATATATATATATATATATATATATATATATATAAATGATTGCCTAAATTTTATTTTGACATCCTTCCGATGCGCTGCGTTTTAACAAAGATCATACAGATCCAATTCCTGATCAAGAGGTTAAGTTCCTTGACCTAAAAAGGGATCGATGGATGCACAATCTCGAATTGGATAATAGCGTCGCGTATCGACGTTGACTCACATCTGAGACATAATCAAGTGCTTCCGACTTGTGGCACCCGCCTCAGAGTGATAATCACAAGAGCGATATCAGTCCTTCCTTGGCCCTAATTCCTTTTTCCCATCGAAATAAAAGAACAATTTAGAATAAAGAATATATATATATATATATATATATAAAATAGGACTCCTAATAATCGTAAAAATATAATACAGATTTAAGGGGGCTACTTTGAAGTCAGCGCGGTAAGAGGTGCGCAATCTACAGTTATACAATATAATCATTAATATAATGTGTATTAAAAGATGTTAGTTTGAACGTTTCGGCTATCGGTTTTAGCCGAATCTTCAGTAAATACTTAATACATTAACAAAGAATATCTTCTATCCAGTCGGAAAGTGAGAAGAGCACAGACATCGTACAAAGAAGTTGCCTGTCTTCTTGGTTAAGTGATTGCGTTCTAATAAAGTTAAGAGTTAAAATTACGTAAAGTTAACATTGAAATTGTACAAAGACAAGTGCTTACCTTAATCCTGTATAACACTGCAGTTAAGTTACAATATTGAGTAAATGAAAAAGATTTATATAAAACACGTTTTAAAACGACATTTATATAAAACGACAAACAAATGGTCTCTTCTTCAAAAAGACACAGATGGTTTAGATCGAACATATAATGACATTCTTAATGAACGTAAATAAATTTAGATTCAACTTACACAACACCGTTATATGTCCTTTCAGTATTTATCTTAAAAATATCTTGTTTATTACATTCTTAGACGTGAAACAGTTAAGAACATATGGCGATTTTTAAGTTTCATTACAACATGTTTTATATAAATTCCAAAGTAGCCCCCTTAAATCTGTATTATATTTTTTAAATAAAAGAATCTGGACGTAACAGTAATATAATTCATTTAAGCTAGAGAATAAGTTACGGATTTTTTCCTCCCGACGAATTTGTACATAAAAACTGCGGAATATAATACAATGTTTTTGTAAAAATTTAAATCAACTTATACTCATAGTTTAAAAGTTAGAAAAAAATGTAATAAAAACGTTTATTATTTTGTATAATATATGTATAATATATTTTAGTAAAAGTTTGTACTTTTACTCGTTAAGTTAAAAGAGAATGTGTAATAAAATTAATTATTAGTTTAAGAAGTTGTATTAAAATGTATGTAAAATTGTTATTAAAATATAACGAAATATGATTTATAAACGAAATATATATATTTTTTTTTCTTTCTCCTTTTGAAAATAATGAATATAAAATAAAAGTATTTTGTACTTGAAACACGGAAAAAAGTGTTCGAGAGCGAGTTAAAGCGAGAACGACAGAGAGAAAATTTTGAGTGAGATGGCGTTTTAGCTGAAGTTCGATTTACGCGAATTCTCGATCGCGAATCTAATGCGGCGGTTTTCTGGCGGCAGAGCGTCTCCCAGGCGATTGCACTTGTAGCGAAGCGTTGACTCTGACCGAGAACAGCGAAGAGAGAACGTTGCTGCTCGATTTTGCCTTTTATCCTCTTTGAAGAACAAAAGCTTCCTTTTACAATCTCCTATGAGATTCTCGCAAAATTGAAAAATTTGAGGTGACCCCCTATTTCGGACGGCGATTTTCGAGCGCGATGGCCAAGCGGTACGCTATTGCCATGCGCGCCCGCTAAATCAGGAATCCTGATTGGAGTATACGCGTTTCGCGTCATGCGAGCGGGCGTGCGTTGCGACCGATCTGAGTTAGCTTGCCGTTATAGCAATTGAAATTTGTGTACGTACGACATGCGGCTTAGCTTATGTTTTTCGACTTTATTGACGAGGTGATGGTTTTTCGACTTTATGGACGAAGTTTGTGTTTTGGAAACCTCTAAAGACGTTTGGAATTCTTCTAGAAGCTTCCGATCTGCATGTCGCACGTACACCGAATTTGCAAAAATCTGTCTGTCTCGGCTTTATCTCGAACAAAGGTGTTATATTATATAATCCCATTCCTTTTTCGATATAAGTTTTTTTTCAGCGGTGGCATCGCGTGTAAGCTCATCGATGGCGATGCCACGCTCTGCAATCGAAAGCCGATCGCGAGTCTATCGACACACAAAGATAAGCTTATTTTCGCGCGAAGATAAACTCATTCTCGCGCGAAGATAAGCTCCTCGCACTGGCGCGATCAGCTATTTGTTGGCAACAGTGCTCTCGTTGGCTAACCTACGCGGAGATACACTGGCACGAACGTACACGCGCCACGTGGGGCCCTCTGCGTTGATCAGCTTATTTCCTTAAATTTTTTCCTTCTGTATTCTTAAAAATATTAAATGCCATTTTTTCTTTTATTTTTTTTTGCTTTTGAAGTCTTACACGCTAATCGAGTAGCATTTCGTAAAATGGACGCTGGAAACATCTATGGACATCGATCGTATGCGATCCAACTAGATGTGGGAAAACGATTTTTGTAAAGAATTTTCTCCAGCATTTATTTCTCATGTCCGACGTATGTTTCGAGAAAGTTTTGTTTTATTTCGCGGAATGGCAAGAAGTCTATCGTCAATTATAATACAATATGACACTCATATAAAAGAGCTTGAAGAACAGAGTTGGGAATGCAACATTACTAAAGTAACGAAGAAGAAGAAGAAGAATATAATTGAATTTTGCAAGGGTTTTTTACTCCGTCCAGAAGATTATTCGAACGATCCGATTTCTCCAAAATTAGTAATAATCGACGATCTTATGAGAGAATCGTCGTCGTGCAATGCAATCGTGGATCTTTTTACCAAAAGTAATCATCACAAGAATCTCAATATTATTTTCATCTCGCAGAACCTCTTCCACGGGCGTGGTTAGTACGATATATCATTCAATGCAAATTACATCGTCGTTTTCAAAAATCCATGTGATTGCGCTCAGATTCGTTATTTTTGTGCGTCAGATCTATTTCGACGATCTAAAATTCCTAGAAGAGGAACTACTACGATGCTACATCGAGGCCTCACGACTATTTACTGTTCAATCTGAAATAATCAATCCTGAACGAGTATCAATTCCGAACGTATATTTTTCCCGAGGATACTACTCATTACGTCTACCCGAACAGAAAATGAACCTCATAGCTAGCTAGTCATGAGATAGAAAAGTTGTGTCTTAGATAACTGCTGTCTAGTATTTCTGGCTAATTACTAGCTAGTTAACACTCACTTCTCCTAGTAGCTGTACAAGAAAAATTAGCTAATAGCTAGACAGAAATTGTTAGTCATAGCGTGGAAAACTCTAGCTAGCTACTAACTAATAATGTAATGCTCACTTCTCCCAGTAGCTATACAAGAAAAATTAACTAATAATTAGACATAAAATGTTACACAGTCATGACGTGAAAAATTATAGCTACTAGATAGTAATGTTCTCCTAGCAGCTGTATAAGAAAAATTATCTAGAAGCTGTCTATCCTACATTGAACAGCAACTAAATAGAAAAAAAAACATTTTTTCAATTAGATTTTTTAAAATTATATTTTGTACCTAATTTCTAGAGATAATTTTTATATTTCCTCTCCATTTTTTGTTGTGTCCTCTTTAAGTGCTGAATGGGTCACTAATACTTAGGAAAAAACTTTTAACATCTGATGGGATTTGAACTCGTGATTCCATCCATAGTCTAGGCTAGTCCAGATTTCTGAGTCGCTCACCTAATGTACTGTTTCATTACTATTTTTTCGATAGAGATGTTTTGAATTGTCTATATATGTTATTCGGCACAAATATGATTTAATACTTAGTAACTAGATAGTACCGACTAGATAAGTTTTCTACTCGTCACTGGGTAGTCACTAGCTGTATATTTCATAATATAAATCTGTCTAATGACTGCCTAGTAATTACGATGTTACACCTACATCTTATTTACTAGGCAGCCACTAGACAGATTTCTTGACTTGAAAAAATCTGTCTAGTGACTGCCTAGTAATTATGATCTTACACCTACATTTTATTTACTAGGCAGCCACTAGACAGATTTCTTGACATGAAAAATCTGTCTAATGACTGTCTAGTAATTATGACCTTATCTACACCTTATTTACCAGGCAGTCACTAGACAAATTTCTTGACATGAAAAAATCAGTTTTCTTACAAGATTTCTTAATTGAAAGAAATTAATAGAAAAATATTTAAAATATAACGTATTGATTATATAATATATAAAGCATGCAGAATAGTTTTTTAAACTTACATGCACACACACAATGCAGAGTGTTTGATAAGTAACGATAAAACTCTCGCATAGAGATAAAGCGGACTAAATTGAATCGAAAAATCTTGTATCATTTTGCAATTTTCACGATAATTAACGAGATATCAATTACTAAAAATCAGCGAATATTAATAAATTGGTTTTTAATCATTTCTACTATCAACTTTATAAAAAAACAGCAAGAGACAAAAATTGTTTATTTTCTTCTCATAGAGTTCTGAGAATTTTTTCAGAATTTTTTATCAACTTTTTAGTACTGCATTTTCTTATTGGCAATTATTTTTATCAACATAAGAAAATGTGGCACTAAAAAATTCTGAAAAAAATTCTCAAAACTCTAGGAGAAGAAAATAAACAATTTTTGTTATTTGCTGTTTTTATTAAATTTATAGTATCTGAATAAAAAATTATTGAAAACCAATATTCAGCGATTTTTAGTAATTAATATCTTGTTAATTATTGTGAAAATTTTAAAATGGTTGAGAACTTTTCGACTCAGTTTAGTCCGCTCTACTTCTATGTGAAAGTTTTATCGTTACTTATCAAATCGTTATTTTATTTATCGTTATTTTATCGTTACTTATCCATGAGCGCTCGCTGTTATTGGATGATCTGTACAAGAATACATCAATAGCAGTGAGCGCTCAGGGATCCGCTTTGCAACAGTTGAATCTGTTCTCTGCTGAGCGCGACCATTCATACATAAATCGATTGAAAATTCGGCGAGACCGAGGTACATTACATCGTATATACTTGTATATTGCGAGATTCATGATTCCTGCGTTCTTTGGATCGCTGATAAAAATAAAATTCGAGCAGTTTTGAGATCGTCATCAATCAAGAATTGCCGAAAATTTACGAATCGGGTTACGAATCGGGTCATTCCGCCATTCGTTCGGTGACTGCGGTTTCGCACGTTTCAAGAGTTCATTAAATATCATCAAAGGTGTGTACAAGTGATTTACAAGGTGACGGCGTTCATCTGATTCAAGTGCTCAGGCATTGCTACATGAGTGGCTCACAATTACGATAAGAATAAACGATAGATATATCGATATGCTAAATAATCATTTACTAATTAACCTAACTTATTTTGCCGAAAAATCAATTCTTGCAATTAAAAAGAGTTATTTAAACCAATATCCTTGTACATGCTTCTTTTTTAACAAGGAAGGTTATTTCGAATCGATGCAATCGATTTTCAATGTATCGATACGGATCTCCCATCTCTAGTTCAGAGGCTTAGGCTAATTCTACAATGCGCTCTTTGTTTCATGTTTCTTGCTGTTTGTCTCTGTTTGTCTCTTGCCTTTTTGGTCAATAAAACAAGAGACAAATAACAAGAAACAAGAAAAAAAAAGTACATTGTAGAATAGGCTTAAAAGTTAACAAATTGGACAATAAAACTAATCAATTTGTAATAAGATTTTGATTAGTATCTCATCACTTTTTGATTATTTTTTAAAGAGTTTCTATCTAGTTTCTATCTAATTTTTTTTATTTTAGGAACAGTTTTTAAGCAGTTGATGACCATTTTCAAAGCAATTTATGGCTAGTTTCTGATCAGTTTTTAAGGGAATGCTGGAATGCCCTGTTTTATCATTAATTATTAAAGACTCTTTTCTCTTAATTGTGTTTATGGATTGAAAAATCCTTCTCCACAACTGAAGTATCGACAACAACGCCAGCTACATTTGAATACGAAAAACGAAAGAAAATTGAAGATTTACAGTTTTGTTATCGGCTTCTGTAGTCAACACGTCATACAATATGTGCTGCATGTAAGAGTTTCAGATCTTGTACGTTCATAAAAAATAGCTAGCGAATTGCGGAAAACTTAAACGAACAATCCTATGCTTTTAGAAACAAAGTAGGAGTTTTAGTATAAGAGAAAAGAGTATCCGAAAATTTCGTTTGTATATTACGAGTGAAATTGACGTGAAGCCATGAAAGTATTGAAGACCAAGCAGTATTTTAGTTCCGCGATAGCGGCGCTGTCATGAAAAGTACGTCGCTGAAATAAAACCATAGAAATGATCGGAATTATCGACTTACTCAGGCCCATATCAATAAATGTTCTTATGTGCCTTGGTCAAAGTTTTTTCTTTTGAAAGGAAAAATAATAATAACATAAATATGATATTAATTATTTCAATTTTGTTGAAATAATTTTTTCCTAAACAAGAAACATACCATATTATTTACATATGAATGCAAATGAAGATAATTATTTTAATTGCACTGTTCTATCTTTTACATACATTTTATTTAGTACATTATTGATATATATGTATAAAATAACACACATTTATATATATATATATATACGTATATGTACGTATATATATTGTGTATATATATATATATATATATATATATATATATATATATAATAGACATTATATGTATATATATAAACGCACATGCGTGTGCGTATGTATGCGTATGCGTACGTACGTGCGCGCGCGCGCATGTGTGTGTGTGTGTGTGTGTGTGTGTGTGTGTGTGTGTGTATGTGTGTGTGTACATATATACATGTCTAAACTTTTATTTACTGAATTATTTATACATACATATATCATGGCTCAGAACGCGATGTGTGTTTCGATTGAACTTCGATTCTGCTCGGATGTCGAAACAACAAGACGTATCAATAAAATTTTCAAATACTCATTGCTCTTATATTAAAGCTCATAACTCGTTTCTGCAAGCATAGTATTATTCTTTGTTTTCTGTAAATCGCTAGCTTCTTTTAAACGTGCAAGGTCTGAAATTATTGTATATAGCACATTTTTTATTCGACTCGGATGTCGAAATGTTGTTAGTAAGAAGCGCCATTCCTTTTATCGCGCACAAGCGAAGTAAGAGGACGCTATTTAATTACAGAAATGGATTGAATCGTTGTATAAACCAGTAATATATAATATTATCGATTAGAAACGCTATAACAATAATATATTTTTGTATATATAGAAATATATATCAGGATCATTGTTTAGAAAAGGAATCATGCGTCCTTACTGCATCAGCAATGATGCCAAACCAGAATCGATAGAAATCATATTCTTGAATTGCAGAACGAATTATTGAAAGAGAAGTACAACAGTGTGAGACAGAGAAAAAACAAAAAAGGATAGAAATTCCGATTGTAATCGGCTCCGCACGAAAGAGCTGGGCTCGTCGAACGAAACAGCGAATCTATCCTTCAGAGTGTCTCTCTCTCTCTCTCTCGCTCTCAGCAACCGAAAATGTTTTCTGTGAAATTTCGGCCGCTCAACATATATAATTAAGAGGAGAAGGAACATTATAGATAACATATAAGTGTTACGTCCTACAGACGCCACGATTTTTTTTTCTTCGGCTCCACGTTGCGACTATCGTTGACGTCTGCGAGATCCGAGCGGCGCCTTCTGATAACGGTCTGACAGAATTGAAAAGCGGGACCGGACAGGCTCAGCGAAAACTCGTAAATGCCAATCAACCCGGAAAGAATAACAACCTTAATATAGGCCCGAAAAGAGACAAGATTGCAAAAGACATTATAAATGCACCGAAGTCACGCAATAGTAAAAATCTAGGCTTTGTCATCCGAGACTGACTAACAATTTCATCTTAGAAAACAGGCGCCACGTCGCACTTAAAAAAATCGTAAACGCATAGAATAACTTCCAACAGGAGTGTTATCTGAAACCAGACTCGCAACTGACAATGGTAGCCCTATTTGTGCATGGTAACCATCCGTTTATTTAGCCGTATTTTCCGCGAAAATAACAGAATTCGTCATCCGTCTTGGAGCAATCTTGGCTCTTTAAGGAAAACCGTAAATCACTTTCTTTTCTTCTCGAAACTACTTTAACGATGTACTCTAGATCAACAACGTTATAAAAAATTTACATCATAAAAATCGTAAATCTCGCGTGACATTACAACTAACTTTTGCATCCTAGACAAAGGGCACAATGCCCTTTTTCCGGATAAATAGAGGTCCCGCGGAAGCGCAGAGTGTCAGTAAAAAGATCAAGCTAACTCGGTTCGCGTCAGTTCACGTGCAGTCTACGAGTTGACCTATTATCGCGGGGAGTGCGGGAACTCCTTACTAAAACTCGAGCTAATTACGCCAGTTCGTGGTTCCATACGAGTGCGAAGTTCTGGACAAATCGGCACCGAATCATTGGGCGTACGCCACTGCGACTGCCCTTCTGACGCTTTCCGCAAACGACGGATCTCCTTCCACGAGTCACCCACCAGAACTTACTCGATATCTTGGGCAACTAACAGTAAGTCCTTCCAGTCGATCCCCTCATTTCCCCTCATGGGAACACATATATATGTGAATACTTATATATACACTTGCGTCCGTTCCAAGAATATACATGCACGTCATTTTAACCCTTCGGTTTATAGTGCGTATCATTCGAAAACGCGAAGAACTCTCTATGCTGGAGGAGTAGGCGGAACCATTCCCTTGGGCCACTCACAATCGCGCCGCTTCAACCGACCGACGAGCAATTTAGCGAGATCTCTTACTCACCAACATTACAGACACAACCTTTAGATCTCACCTCTCCTCCTGTCGACCCCGCCATCCGAGAAATCCTCAGTTATTCCCCTCCTCCTCTCGAGGAACGATTCCCTCCTCATCCTCCTCTCGAGGAACAATTCCCTCCCCTTCCTCCTTTCGAGGCACGATTTCCTGCCTCTCCTCCTCATGAAGAAGAATTCCCACTCCCTCTTTCTCCTTCAGATCAACTCCCGCCCCTCCCATTTAATTATAATAAATTCCGAGCCGATCGACTGGGATCGGATGTTCCGGTTCTTTACGTCCCCCTCCGACGAAGGGGACAGATTAGTCACCGTGTATATCTTCGGAAATCCCGCACCTTATACCGTCCTTTATAAGCACCTCATCCCGATGCTCCTACAACACTTTCCTCGCCGCCCATACTCGCCTTTCTCCCCTACACACACACACACACACACACACACACACACACACACACACACACACACACCATACATCCATAAAATGTATATACATATTTTTTTATAAAGAGAAGTTTTATAATGTATAAAATTCTTTTGTTTCATTATTTTTCATTTTATTAATAAATGTAATCTAAAGTATTCCCCTGTCTTTTATTAAAATCACCTGTCGCATTCACTTCCCTCGAATATCTGAAATCGCACGAGGTCCAGTCTCGAGTCAAAGGGATTAAGTTCCTTGACCCAAATAGTAGGACCGACGTTCGCTCTGTCCAGCGGAACACGTGTCATAGCGTCCCTTCGGACGTTGACCCACATTCCAGGACTAAAAAGGTGCGTACGACTCACAAATGTTCGCATCCGCGCGTGAGATGCCTGTGAGATTGATTCTAACCGTCCTTCCATATCCTCTCCATTCTCCCTCATTGTCTCCTTGACCAAATTTTCAAGGGTTTGGACGTAACATAAGTTTTAATAAATTATGCTAATCCTATATCCCTCCAATTTATGTATAATAGCAAAAATAATTTCAAAACACGATAATTTACGAGATATTGATATTTCCATGATTTTCCATGAGCGTTATATACCACGTTCATAGAAATGATTTGCATGACCTCGGCATGGTCTTGCGCGTAAGGTGCGAGATCTGAATGTTAGAGATCCCATGATAAATTCCTTTTTTCTTTTTTCATAATTTTTTTTTTAAATAAGTGACATTATTATTAGGTGTTGGAATTAATTCATAGCGTTTTACAAGTGATGGGAAGTACTTTCATTAATGTATTTTTTAATGCTCATGTGAAATAAATAACATTCTTTCATTAAAAACGCTACGAATTAATTCCAACACCTAATAATAAACACATATTACAGGCTAAATCTATTTTTATTTAATTATTGAAATTATATGTGTATTTCTAAAAGTTTTAAACCGACAATTGTAGCAAAAAATAATTCGACGTAGTATGCATCGAATAGATAGAAAACCATTTTTATATGTAAAGATATATGTGAGATCTGCTTATCTTTAGAAAAAAATCCGAAAAGAAATCATGTTTCTGTAATAATGTTACGTTTGTCGATTAGTACTTTCTGTGAAATGTTTTTTTTATAACTATCATCCGAATGTATGAAAATTTTGATAATCAATCAAATCGCAAAAATGCGATGATTAATATAATTATAAGGATGATGTCAATATAATTTTATAATTAACAAATCAAAAAGCCTTTATATGTGCCTTTATATGCAATATACAAATAATTTTTTATTTATCTATTGAAGTGATTCGGTATTCTTCCTATAGTTATTGGAGTACAGTGTTAAATTTTGGGCCGACTTTTGAAGCGTCGCCTTCTTTCCCCCGCCGCCGCCGCTCAATGCTCGATGGCTAAGCCGCACCGGATCGCGCGCGGATGTGTATCTCAGGAGCGTTGCACCAAGAAATATGCTGCGACCGTACCTTCCAGTAAATTATCAACCATATATTTTCTTTAGTCTTTTGTGATGTCTTCTTTGTTCAACATGCCTTCTTTATCCACATGTTGAATAAAGAAGACATCGCGGAATTATTGGAGTTAAGTCATCATTTCAGTTTAAAATTACGCATCTCGTTCTGTATCGACTCTTATTAGCCTTAAATTGATATTATCAGTATTCTATATTAAAAGATATTATATTTTGTGGCACATAAGCGTGGTCAGTAGCTCTTTGAAAGAAATGTATCATAAAAATAATAAAGTAATATTTTAAAAGTATATTATATTCAGTAAAATATATTTACATATTAATATGATGTTCAATCACTATTATTATAAGAAAATAACAATTATGTAGGAAGGAAAATATTTTCATAATAATTTCATGCTAAAACGTTGTCATGTTATCATGATAATTTTCATGCTGGAAGATATGATAGCAGCATGTTTCTTATACTATGACGCTCCTGAGATGCACGTCCGCGATCCAGCGGTTTAGTCGTCGATCGTTGAGCGGTTGTAAAGGAAAAATAGGCAGCACTTCAGAAATTGGCTCGAAATGTGTAACTAGTTCTGAGTACACTGAAGTACACATATAATTTCTATAATTTTATAAAAATATATTTGGAGTAATATGTTCATTAATAACATTATTTATTTAAAAGAAAATTATGAAAAAAAGGAAAAAGCAGGATCGAACATAGGATCCTCAACATTTTGATCTCGCACTTAATGCCCGAGATCACGCCGAGTTCTTGCGGATCGCCTCTATGAACATAGTACATAAAATATACGGAAAATCATAAACTATATCTAATTTTTATTAAATTATATTAACCCTTTACTCTACGATTTAAGTTACGATGGCGCGTGCCATAATTAACAGTCTGAAACGTGTTGTTTATGTTTGATCCTATTTCTTTACCACGAGTCTCACAGGATATTGTAAGTGAAAGAGTTAATCATATACCTTTCTCATTAATGTATAATGGCAAAAATGATTTCAAAACGTGATAGTTGACGAAATATACAATAGTTTACTACTTCGCGTTCGTCGAGGTGATCCGCACGACCATACCTTCCAGCAAATTATCATGAAAATATTTTCCTTCCTACATAATATTGTATTTTCTTAATAATGGTGATTGAACATCATATTAATAACTAAATGCATTTTACTGAATGTAATGTACTTTTAAAATATTATTTTATTATTTTTATGATACATTCAGTTTCAAAGAGCTACTGATCACGTTTTTGTGCAGAATGTAATATAGAATTTTATTTTATCGCATCATATATCTGGTCATCTATTTGTATTTTTTTTTTGTGGAATAAACCTGGAGAATGGACTTAAATGACATATTAATAATAGAATTTCAAAGATAATAGACAGTTTTTACAATAATATGGATTTAGATTTACGATAAATGCCTTTTCTTAATTAGTTGCTAAGGAGAAGATAATGTGACCATGATATCGATTATGTATCTTTTTTCTTAGAGTGAAAAATTAAAATTTTTTTGTATGTATATGTATATATCAATATGCACACATATATTGTTTTGCGTGACGCTGTATGTATAGAAAACAACGACGTTATACGAATCAATCAGCTGTAACCCATATGACCCGCGTTCACAGTATCGTTGCCGCGCAACAGTACTATCAATTCAGTGTAGTAGTGTTTTACACACAACCATATGTGTGTGTGTGTGTGTGTGTGTGTGTGTGTGTGTGTGTGTGTGTATAGATAGTGTTTTGTGTCTACAAAATAGGAAAAATATAGTGCAGAAAATTGATTGCCTTTGGTAAGAGAAGGTTATGGGTGTTTTCTAACAAGCGACTCACTCAGTACAATACAGTAATTATCTCATCCTTGTATTGGCGAACAAGATTGTAATGATGCACCATATCACACTGTGTCTCTTGTTGGAAGGCACTCTATAAGGCCAAAATTGGTTATTGTGATGTGTGTTTCTTGTTGGAAGACACCCTATAAAGCCAGGGGAAAGGTTAGCATCTTTATGTCATTCCTGAAAATATCACTTTTATTTATCATACAAATGATATGGTTAAATGTTATAACAATAAATTGTGGTTTGCCTAATTATGATCCAATGTCAGAGGCGTTCATCGTGGGCTGACTATTTTTAATTTACTGCCAGAGGCGTTAATTGTGAACTGGCTAGCTATAACAAAATGTCATAGCCGTAAATTGTGCTTTGGCTAGTTATAGACAAATGTCAGAAGCGTTCATAATGGGCTGACTATTTTTAATTTGGCAGAGGCATTCAATTATCAAATTTGATGACATACAATTACGGAACCAATTTATAGAATTTTGCGTCTGCAATTAAAAAAATGTGAATAGATACATTGCCATGATGGAATCAAAAGCTGATTGCTTGACATGACCGAAACAAAGAAACTAATAAAGAAAAAAAAAACTGAATATCAGTAAACAGTTTCTTTGAAACCTTACAACTTTTGTCTGTAGCGTTTTTTCTAAAAACGTTATGTAATGGCCTTATAGCACAAGGATGGCCATAATTGAATCATAGGACGTGAATCATAGTCATACGTCAACGCATTATATTTTGGCGTATTATGTATACCGATACAAGTACAATTCACATTCCTTTATGATTATAGTCACCTTTATGTTTAGCTCCTAAATCCGGGATCTTTTTGGACACCCTATATAATATATATGTTATACATATACAGGGTGTCTCAGAGCACCCGTACCACCCATTTAAAAGGTAGGGATGTGTTTATACAAAAAAATGGTTCAGACAAAATTTGCAGGATTTCGGGAGATCTATCTGATGGTGACCTTGAATTTGACCTTGAGGTCGATCTTGGGCATAACTCAAGGTCAAAGTACCGTTTTACAAATGTAAACCCTTATTCATGACATCACAA
This sequence comes from Acromyrmex echinatior, assembly GCF_024713525.1. Lineage (NCBI taxonomy): Eukaryota > Metazoa > Arthropoda > Insecta > Hymenoptera > Formicidae > Acromyrmex > Acromyrmex echinatior. Next base: position 12,856,851 of record NC_141859.1, read on the forward strand.
ATGAAAATAGCGGAAAATTTTACGTCCGAATACGTTATCAAGCCTAGGTCAAAATTACCCTTAGAGGTCATGTGGAGATCAAGTTACTTTTAGAGCAGCCCGTACCAACCTTCTAAAAGATATGGATGTGTTTGTACAAAAAATAGTTCAAACAATACTAGGTATTTACATAGCTATGATGCATCCATCTGCTGGTGAATTTGAATTCTACCTTTAGATTCATTTGTAGTCGTGTACATCGATTTTTAAAGATTCCTAATTATCAAGATCTTGAACAGTCGATGCCGCCTGTGTCAGCGTTACCCAAGATGTACCACGTGGAGGTCACAAGGTCGGACTTACACCTCGTCGGGGTGCTTTTTTAAGGTGGTTCCCCTTGCCGTCACCTTTGTTCGTACGCATGTGTTCAGTCTAGATTTTCGAAGTGTCCTCCACGTGCATGTATGCAGGCTGTTATTCTTCGTTGAAAAATCATCCGTCACCCGACGAATTTCGACAGGATCTAGAGACTGAATGGCTTCTCGAATTCTGTTCTTCATGTCTTTTGAAGTCGTAGGTCGTTCGCGGTATACGAGGTCTTTTATTCTTCCCTACAAATAAAAATCCAAAATTGTAAGATCCGGTGATCGTGGTGGCCAGTTATGTGGACCATATTTACCTATCCATTGGCCGCGAAATATGCGGTTCAGTTGTTGACGAGCAATGACAGACGTGTGGGCTGGACATCCATCCTGTTGAAACCACATATTTAGACGTAGTTGAAGTGGAATATCTTCAAGTAAACGTGGGAGTTCGTTTTCGAGTAAATCGACTAAACTGAATTAAACTACACTAAACTAAACTAAACTGAACTGAACTGACGGGTGCTCTAAAAGTAACTTGACCTCCACATGACCTCTAAGGGTAATTTTGACCTAGGCTTGATAACGTATTCGGACGTAAAATTTTCCGCTATTTTCATTTGTGATGTCATGAATAAGGGTTTACATTTGTAAAACGATACTTTGACCTTGAGTTATGCCCAAGATCGACCTCAAGGTCAAATTCAAGGTCACCATCAGATAGATCTCCCGAAATCCTGCAAATTTTGTCTGAACCATTTTTTTGTACAAACACATCCCTACCTTTTAAAAGGGTAGTACGGGTGCTCTGAGACACCCGGAATATAATACATTACACAATCAATAGTCATATGCATAATTTTCGTACGATGCTGTACGTTTATGAAATGTATATAAGTATATCATATTCAAAGTGTTTTAGCAAATGTATACACTTATAGGTCAATGTGTACGTTGACTAACAGCAAGTTACAATAAGTATATTTTTACTAAATCAACATTCTGACTGTGACTTAGATATATCTTCGGATGCAACCATGTATTTGTAATACATGTATACACATGTATATATGTAATGTAATAGCACTTTTTTCTGTATACCTAATGCCATTTTAACTTAGGATGTATTGTCAGTACGTAAATACATTGTACACTGTTTTTGAGATCGGTAATTCAAAAAAAAGAGTAAGAGCTCCTTCGATCGACCGACAGTAATTGTTATTGAACGCACGCACAAGGCGAGCTCGTGATTTCATCTCGAGCCTGACATTAAGCCTCGTCAAAGTCAGGGATTCATCGTTCTTTAGTCTTTTCAAAACAATTCGGTACACGCAAACAGGCACCGGCAATGGACAATCGAAAGTTCTAGAACAATTCAATTCGCGCACGCGAGCGCCGCGCTCCGACGAATACGTCACGCGCTGTCACCAATCCCGCGTACGGATTTTCTGTCGCGCATGACTGTTACGTTGAACGTCGTTAGAAAAGAATCGAAAGCGCCAATCAATTTTGTACAACCAATGCTACGTAATAATTACGATTGTGCCAAAATTTCATTGGATTTCTCCCAAGAAGAAAGCAATAAATGCTTCGATCTCGCCGTTCCTCCCGGGCAGATTGCTTAGATCGTTTACACCGCTTAGACCGTTTACACCGCTTAGAGTTCTTAGACTTCTTAGAGTTCTTACTTCTAAAAGTTCTTAGAGTTCTTAGAGTCATAGTCTCGCTACTATATCGCTTCGTAAAACCGCTGTGCTAACCGCTTAGTGAAAACCGATATAAAACGAATCTTTTCGAGAAGTGCCGAGAAAATCGCCGAGATTTTCCATCACCGCGATTCCAACTACAATTTGGAAAAGGTGACCGCATTTGATATTCTGTTAATCTAATATTTAATTAATTATATTTTCTGACTTTGTAACTGAGCATATTAAAGAAAATTCTTTTGTTAAATTACAAAGAAACGGAGTTCTCTTTACTGTCGTGTGTCATATCAACCGTGTGCCGTTCTCTCACTCGAATCTTTCCGCGCGGTGCATTCTCGCACATTTTCTGGTCCTTCGAGCCGGATTTGAACCAGCGAGAAATATTGTTAGACAAACGCCGCATCACTTTAAAAATTTCACGCCAGCGCTCTCGCTCTGATTCGCTCTCGCACATTTTCTGGTCCTTCGAGCCGAATACTCGCCGGCATCCGCAGTGTCGAGGGCATCGCGTTCAGTGCACGTATTATCAAGAAAAGCAGAGAGAGAAGAATTCGCAAGTGAAATCATGAGTGACGAAATAGCCGCCTTGCTGACTGCCCAGAGTGACCTCCACGGTCGCATGGCCAGGTCAGTGACCAATTTAAGGAAAATGGGGATAGCCAACATCACCCTCCGCGCTGTCGAAATCCGCTCGACGCTTCTTGACCAGATGTGGGTGGAATTCGAAAAGCAACACAAGCTTATTAGAGCACTTTACAAGGAAGCCTTCAATCAGAGTGAGTACAACATGTCTCAATTTGCCGATTCCACCGAAAACACGTGCGTGCAGCAGCAAAGTCTGCTGGACGATTACCGGACAAAGCTCAAAGCTGAGAAATCAAGTACAGCTCCTCCAAGTGAATCGGGAACCGATTGTTCTACCAAGTCGGCACTGCCGCGCTTAAAAATCCGATCGTTTTCGGGCGCGTTTGAAGACTGGCCATCGTTTCGGGATATTCTTCTTTCTTGTCTGTCGTTGGCAACAATCCGTCTATCTCAAACGTAGAGAGATTTCACCATTTAAAGCATTGCCTGGAAGGCCGCGGAAGCGTTGATACGCCCGCTGGCCGTAACCGGAGACAACTATTCGCGCGCGTGGGCGCTGCCCTGCAAGCATTATGAGAACAAACGGGAGTTGTCGCGCTCCAATTTTGCACGTTCACCTCAGTGCAGAAAATGAAAAACGATACCGCCGAGGAACTTAGCCGCATCTACAACGCCGCAATCAATGTCGTGAACGGCCAAGGAAGTATTGAGAGACCAATTGACTCACATGGATTCGACCTTTTGAATCACCTAGTCATCGAGCTTTTCGACCCGAAAACGCGTCTCGAGTGGGAATCGCACATGAGCAATTCCACGGACTTGCCAAACCACGACACGTTGCTGGACTTCATCACAAGGAGAACGCTAACTCTCAAAGCCGCCAAATCAAAATCGCTCAAGGTCTCCGACAACCCGTCGCGATCTGCCAAGTCGCATTACGTCAAGAAATACACCGAATCTTCACAATGCGTCCTATGCAAGGGTAAGCACCACGTGATGGTGTGTGAAGAATTCAAGAAAAAATCCGCGGTCGACCGCAAGGCCGTCGCCGAAACTCACAAGCTGTGCTTCAACTGCCTCGGCTCTCATACATTTGCGAAGTGCCATTCGACGAGGACGTGTGCCACGTGCAAGTCTCGTCACCACTCAATGTTACACGACGCGTACGCTTCACCGAAACCTCAAGAGGTCAGCTCACTGTCGGCAATGCGCCGCGACAACAACCACATGGCTATTTTGCTCGCAACTGCGCGAGTTTCCATCGCTGATCGTCACGGCAATCAGCATACCGCACGCGTGCTCATCGACCAAGGTTCGGAAATTTCTCTGATTTCCGAGGCTCTGGTCCAGCGCTTACGCCTGCCACGTTCTCGATCCGCAATCGAAGTCATCGGCATCAGCGGCAAAAGCTCCGGGCCCAGCAGGGGAAAGGTGACGCTCAAGGTGACCTCGTTAACCACAGGGACCGACTTCACAGTCGGAGCCTTCATTCTGCCACATCTTTCGCTTTACCAAGGCTCTCACGCAAGGATCAGAATGGAGTGGCCACATCTAAAGGGGCTCCAATTGGCTGATCCAGACTACGTAGCAAACGACTCTATTGAGCTACTGTTTGGAGCGGAAGTATGCTCGATCATTCTCCAGGATGGTCTTCGCAAAGGAGGCCCCCAAGCGCCTATCGCTCAAAAGACACTGCTCGGCTGGATCTTATCGGGAGGTTGCGATCAAGTAACCAACTCAGCACAGCGCCACTCGCTTCAGTGCACCGCAGATCATGAGCTAGCCGACCTTGTGCACCTCTTCTGGGAGCAGGAACGAGAGGTGCCTGCTCCCGTCGCACTCACGCCAAAAGAGCAGCAATGCGAAGACATTTTCGCGCTGCAGCACCAACGCACTGCCGAAGGACGATACGTAGCGACTATCTTTTGCATCTCCGCCGACGACGCTGGTTGAGACGCGAAGATCTGCTGAACGACTCTTAATCGCCATGGAGCGACGCTGTGAGAGAGACGTACGATTCGGCGATCTCTACCGCGCCTTCCTGAAGGAATACGAGGATCAAGGTCACATGGGAATTTTGGCGCAAGAA